>NW_026606100.1:2347500-2652500 GCF_029834395.1 Sorex fumeus
GGATTCATGTCTGATATTGAGATCTTTAATTCACTTTGATCTAACTCTTGTGCCTTGCATTAGACAGAGGTCAGCGAAGTCCTGGCCATTGCAGTTAGGCAAGAGAAATTTATCAAGGAAATACAGACAGGAAAGGAAGAGGTCAAACTATCACTATTTGCAGATGATATGAAAGTATACTTAGAAAACCCTAAAGATTCTACAGAAAAGCACCTATAAACAATAGGTCTGTTTAGTAAAGTGGCAGGCTACAAAATCAACACACAAAAGTCCATGGCTTTCTTATATACAAGTAACGAAAGAGAAAAAATAGACATTAAAAAAAAAATCCCATTCACAATAGTACCTCAGAAAATCAAGTACCTCGGAATCATCTTAACCAAAGAGGTGAAGGACCTATACAAGGAAAATTACAAAACACGACTTCAAGAAATAAAAAGCGAACACTAGGAAATGGAGACACATTCCCTGCTCATGGATAGGGAGGATTAACATTATCAAAATGGCAATACTGCCCAAAGCACTATACAAATTCAGCGTGGTCCCTATCAGGATACCCATGACATTTTTCAAAGAAATAGACAAGACACTCCTGAAATTCATATGGAACAATAAACCCCCCACGAATAGCTACAACAATCCTTGGGGAAAAGAAGATGGGTGGCATCACTCTCCCCAACTTCAAACTGTACTACAAAGCAGTAGTAATTAAGACAGCATGGTACTGGGCTAGAAACAGACCTGCAAACCAATGGAACAGTCGAATATTCTGTCACAGACCCCCAAATATTTGACCACTTAATCTTTTTACAAAGGAGCAAGAAATATGAAGTGGAAAAAGGAAAGCTTCTTCAACAAGTGGTGCTGGGAAAAGTGGATAGCTACCTGCAAAAAAAAAACAATGAAAAATATTTTGAAAGGAAATTTTCCTTTAATTAGTGAAAGTGATCTCCTTCCTTTTTTTCTCCCCCCACTCCCCTCCCCCCACTATTTTCCATTTTAGTATTGTACTGGGGATTCTAAATGGCAGGATGGGAGTTTTACTGTTTTGCAATTAAGACTTGATCTCATTTTGAGTAACATTATTTGAGCATAAAAGTAATGATTTTCTTTTAAACAGGCCTTTCAAATATTTTCTCTATACTTTAGTGTTATTTTATTACATCTAAGGGCTATGTTTCCCCTCTGCCCCAAGAGAGACAAATTTTCCATTTTATGAAGTCAGCAGGGAGCCACAGTCAATTTATAAAAATTAACTTCACAGGGAACTTATCCTAAGACAAACTATTGCCACAAGAAGAAGCTATACTCTGGTAATCAAAGTCTCACTTGCAGAAATAATTAACCCTATAGCATTAAGAAACTAGTTTAATAAAATACTGAGAAATGGTGAAATTATATTTTGCCCGAAACAAGCAATGGTCCTCATTAGATTGTGCACAAGTTTGACAGTTCAGGGAGAAGATGCTCAAAATTGGTGAGCAAGAGTCTGAAAAGAACTTAAAAACTTTTCTTTGCAGTTAAATCTCACCACAGACCTGATAGTCATGTTTTTATATATAGTTCACGTGTGCCAGATGCTTTAAAAATGGTGGATGCTAGGACAATCTAGGAATAACATCAATTATAATTAATGTGCCATATTCAGGCTGAAACTTCTGACCAATTTTTAATAAATCGCTACAGATAGTCAGGAAAAGGCAGACTAGACCTAATCAATAAGCATGAAATATATGTTCTTCTAGAGTTCAAATCTTCCCAGCCTGTGAATTGTACAATATAAGAATATAATGTTTATTATCTTGAAAACTAATTTAAATTTTTGTGACAATTATAACTTCAGAGATACTTTACTATGCATTTTCCAAATATGAATCCTGTCTCTTTTTTAAGTCTTCAAAGACTACTTTGCATCATTTCTGCACTGTAATCCTAAAGTCCAGTATTCAAGAGGAAATAGTGCAGTATGATGAGGTTGTAGAGTGCCAGTTTATGAGTTTGTTTATTCTGCAGAAATTTTACTGCTTCTCAAACTGACTGCTTCTTTAGTACCTTAAATCACACAGCATAATCTGCGGACTCAAGATCAGAACAATAAACTTGACTGAATTTACAGGCTCAGGAGAACAGCATTCAATAGGGCCTTTTATTATCATCCAATCCTGACAATGTTTTTCTGACTTTCATTGCTTCAGGAATTCATAGGAGATACACCAAAGCAGTATGCTGTTTTGTGTCTGGGCCCAACCCCCATTGTCAGTCACATCAAACATTAACGAAAACAGCTAAACTAGGCAAAAAACAATATTGAGGGATATCAAATGTGGGTGCAAAAAATTGCTCCACTACAGGTTAACAGAACATTTTGAAAAAGAAAGTGTGGCGCCATTTATGAATAACTTTAGTTTTCTTACTTACAGAGCCTTACCCATCAGAGATAGTGTCATTAGTGTTAATAGATCGCAAGCATAGTAATATAAGGATATAGAACCCAGCATGGAGAAGGTTGGGATAAAACCTTAAGTGTGGTTTTCCAAATTTTACATCTCTGAAAAGAACTTTAAAATTATTATTTTCATAAATACTTCATATATATAATTGCATCATTTACACATATAATAACTTAATAATAATTACTATATGTGTAGTATATAAGTATATTTATAAATGTACTACAAATTATGCTTATCAATTATACAATGTGCACTGGAAAATTTAAAGTGAAGGTGATATTTTTAAAAGTTTCAAAATCTTTCATTGTTCATTGACTGCATTCACAGAAGACTGGACTTAATTCTAATGAAACTATCTACTTCTCTCATGGGATTAATATTTACTACTGATTAACTCATAATTAATATTAGATCATGATGATGGTGATGATGATTTTTCAGATTATCATCAACTTTCAGTGGGCAGATAAAACCTTGACAAATTAATCCAAACCCAATCATCAGTACCCTACCAATTATTTTCTATATAAGCCTGAGTTGATCTATTGAGAAGTAATTCCTTAAATCCCAATTCAAAATTTTGGAAAACCTTAGGGTTTGAAATACATAATAATTGTTTCTCTACTTTATCTACATATTTGTACCAATCACTGTATTACTGTATATCACTGTCATCCGTTGTTCGTTGATTTACTTGAGCAGGCTCCAGTAACGTCTCTATTCGTCCCAGTCCTGAGATTATAGCAACCTCTCCTTACTCATCTTTCCCAATGATTGGAGGCTCTTTCAGGGTCAGGGGAATGAGGCCTGTTATAGTTACTGGCTTTGGCATATCAAATACGCCACAGGGAGCTTGCAAGACTCTGCCTGTATGGGCAGGATTCTCTTGGTAGCTTGCCAGGCTCTCTGAGAGGCACACATACATATTTCTATTATTTGTTGTCTACTGTTTGAACCCCATCAAACATGGTGTGGTAGCTATGGAGAATAGGTAGGAAGTGTCTTATTATATGTCTTATGGGTGTGACCCCTGAGTCTCTGGAGACTGGGGGAAACAGGATCCCAGGTCCTGTTGAGTCCAGAGTCCAAGGTCACAAGGTTTTGCATTAGCTGGGTTCCACAGGATTTTGTTCATGCATGAGACTTGGCCAGGGCATCCGGAAAGTGGCCTGGAACATGGTGGCGATTGGGTAGTGGAGGTCTGCTGCCAGGGCTGGGTCCCATAGGGCGGGGGAGGGTTCTCACCACCCCCCTCTGGGTGTCCCAAGTGAAAACAGCCTGGTGGCAAGTCTATTTGTACCAATAGATCCTAAAATTCAGGGGAAGAGAGTTTTGTTTGTTTGTTTGTTTGTTTGTTTGTTTTGTGGCTACAACTGGCTGGACTCAGAGATTATTCCTAGCTCTATACTCAGGGATCACTCTTGGAGGGACTCAGGGAACCATATGTGATGCCAAGAATAGAACCTGGTTAACTCTGTGCAAAACAATCACCTATCTACTGAACTCCAGGCTCTAAAATTTTGGGTTATTTTAGATAAAGGCAAGTTGCTGCCACATTCACTAGTCCCTTTGAAATAAGTCAATTCAGCAAGAAGAAAATGTTTTCAGTGAAACCACATAGCACTTTGCAGAGAAATAACGTCTTTATTATGTTGTGTCCATTCATTTTTGTTTCTTTAGATCTTTTAATGTTTTTAATAGTTAAAAAAGCAAAGATCTTATACATGGGGGTGCATATTAATCTAAGTTGCAGTGGTTTTTTGTGACATTTTTTAATGGGAGTGGGGTTTAGCAATTAAATTGCATTCTATTTTAATTTTTAATTCAGTATGTCATTGATAGAATATAGAAATAGAGGGATGGAGAGATAGGACAGCCAGTAAGACACTTGCCTTGCATGTGACAGACAAGGGTTTGATCACCAGCGTCCCTTATGGTCCCCTGAGCACTGCCAAAAGTGATTCCTGAGTGAAGAACTAGGAGTAACCCCTGAGCATACCATTTGTGGCCCAAAAACAAAAGGAAGGAAGGAAGGAAGGAAGGAAGGAAGGAAGGAAGGAAGGAAGGAGAAAGTTGATATTTGTATTTTGATATTGTATCATGAATAAGACCTTACTTATCTTATTAGCTCTTAAGAGCATTATATTGGTATAATTTTTTGTATTTATGTTATCTGCATATAAAGTCAAATTTATTTTTTCTTTATAATCTATGTCATTTATTTTATTTTCTTACTCTGTTATGCTGGATACAGTGCTATGCTGAATATCAAAGGTAAGTGCAGCTTTCCTTGCTTTTCTTATCGTAAGGGGGAAAAAGCATTCAGTATTTTATCATATTATATTATTAACTAAAAGAGATTTTAGTATTTCAAGAAGTGTCAAAAATTAGCCTCTATTCCGAGCTCTGTAAGAATTTTTATCTCTAATGAATACTGAATTTTTTCAAATGTCCATTTTGCAAGAATTGATATGATCATTAAAATTTTCTACTTTGGCATCCTAATATGTGTGTGGGTTGATTTTATAATGTTAAAGCAACTTTGCATGCCTGAAATAAAGTAGACTTGCTTTTGATTTATAATTTATTTTATGAATTGATAAGTAATAATTATAAAGTTTGATAAGGATTGTTGTATCGCTTTTCATGAAGAATATCAGACTGAGTTTCTTTCATATTTTTGTAAATTATTTTGTTTTGTTTTGGGTTACATTCCACCAGTGCTTTCACCTGACCATGAGCTCAGAGATCACACCTGGTTGGCATTGAGGGCACTTGAAGGAAGTATATTTAAGTCAATGCCTAGGTATTCAAGTAACTTTCATCCGAGAACAGTAGAAATTAAAGCAAGGCTCAAGCTGTTTTCTGTGGAACACAAGTAGGCACTTGGGTTATCAGAAGATAAATGCCATTTTTTTTATGTTTGCATAGTGGTCTTTTTTGTCTATGTTCAGTTTAATGCCAAAGGCCTTGTTTTGTTTCATTTTATCACCATTATAGAACGACCTCCAGGCTGATGTTGCGGTGTACATAGATCAGGGGACACAGGTCTAGCTGTAATTCAGACAGGCCAAAGACCTCCAGACAGTGAGTTCTCAGCAGAGTTTTTTGATTCTGAATTCTGAAAGGCATTGCCCTTATGGATGTTAAACATCTTCAAACATCCTCTTTCCTGAAATTTTCTGTTTTCATCTCATCGTGGAGCATCTCTGTCTTTCTCTCAGCTGCTCAGAAAATTAGTTTCTCTCAGAAAATTAGTTAGATTTATTCTAACTAAAAGAAAATTAGTTAGATGTTATTCTGATGCTCAGAGTTTTTTCTGTCACCAACCATTCTGGTCATTTCTGCCATTTCTGGTTGTAGTTTTCTCATTTTGACTCCCATACTTTTCTTGTCCTTTGCTGACTACCTATTAGGCATCACTTCTTTGAGTTCATTAAACATACTCTCCATGCTCTTTTAAATCTCTTGCAACAAAGTGCCTGATCTCCGGATCACCATAACCAGATGTGTGAAACACCGTAAGTAAAGCACCATGACTAATGTGTTCAAGGGCAACACAATTATTGTGTTCATGACTATAATTTCCCACCCCCCCCCACAGAAAAAAAGGAAAGGGGAGAAAGAAATACACTCTTTTTTCAAAATGTATGCAGAGGCCAAAGTTCTGTCTTCCTGGATCAGTCCACTTGCCAAGCAAATTGAATATACCATTTCTTGAATAGGAATCACAGCACTCTTGAACATCATGGGTCTCAGCAGTTTCCATGTAAACAGGAAGAAAGTGATGGGATGGGGAAGCTTTCAGGAGGTCACCTTTGTGTTAAAGAAAATGTCAATTTCAGAACCTATAGGATTTTAAAGACCCAACCACTCTATGATATTGGTAGGCATGAGAACATAGTTAAAGAGTGTTTACTTTTTGTGATTTTATTGGAGAGAATACAATAGCTAGTTTTCTATTCATTTACTGAAATGAATAGATATATAGAATAAATATAAATATATAATAGAGAGCAATATATCAAAGTATGTATCACATAAAATAGTAGACATTCTAGGCCATAGTAGATTATAAGACAGACGTGCATCTGACTTTCAAAGATGAAAATTAATTTAAAAACAAATTCTTAGAATAGGATCAAGCATGTGGTAGACCTCAGCAGTGGACTATTTGCTTTGCCTGAGTGAAGCCTGATACCACCAAAAAGAAAATTAGTTAGATAAAACAAACCAAAATGACAATTATTTTGAAAGGTATAATCATTGTAGTTCAATAGAGAAAAAAAGAAGAGATACTTCTGCTTATTGATTATTTTTGTAAAATGTAAGTACAACTTTGTGTTTAGTGATAAAGGACACAATAACAAAGCCAATATTTATATCATATGTTAACACAAATATTATAAATCGCTTTTAATGTTTTTTATAATACTATATTGTGATAAAGTTGCAATTCTTCCTATCTTTATACTAGGTGAAGTAATATTTATATAAAATAGAAACTTAAATTAGCAAATAACAATCCTGCAGGAAACTTGGAAATACTGCCTTTGGCAACTTTTGACAAAACAAAGAAAAATAAATATTAAATAACTACAAAGTTTCAATAGCATTTATATTTCTTTTTTTCTGAAAGGTCATTAAAACACTTCAAATCTTACCCTAGACTGTTGGCCTTTTGTTTGTTTGTTTGTTTGTTGGATTTTTGAGTCACACCTGGACCTGCAATTAGGATCTTACCCTAGACTGTATCACAAGAAAATTCTTCATAAATTCCAAGCCTTATTCACTCTTTGAAAGTAATCTGTCACTGTCACTGTCCTCCCGTTGTTCATTGATTTGCTCCAGCGGGCCCAGTAACATTGTGAGACTTGTTACTGTGTTTGGCATATCGAATATGTGTTTGGCATATTGAATGTCACGGGTAGCTTGCCAGGCTTTGCCGTGAGAGTGAGATACTCTCGGTAGTTTGCCGGGCTCTCCGAGAGGGGCAGAGGAATAGAACTCAGGTCGGCCGGGTTGGCTGCATGCAAGGCAAACGACCTACCCACTGTGCTATCGCTCTAGCCTGAAAGTAATCCATATATTTAAAATTAAATTTTCTTTTGATACAGTCTAGGGTAAGATCCTGGAAGGTTGTTCAGTGACTGAAAGTACTTACCTGATATGCACAGTGTGGTGAATTAAAATTTCAGCGCTAGCCTCAAGTACTGAGTAATTCTGATCTCTCTGTTTTGGGGTCTCCAGTGGGAAAGGACCCAAAAGATGACTCAGGGGCTTCAAAAGGACCCAAGACAAGTGTGAGTTTCTATAAACCCTGGTGCCACCTGTACACTGAAGCAACCCTGACTAGCATCCAGGGTTCCAAATCTCCAGCAGGAAAAACAACAGTACCTAATTAACAAAATTAAAACAAAAGGAAAAATCACCACCATTTCTCCAATAAAGTAAAACAGCATAAAGGTATTGCTATCCTCAAATAATCACTCTTTTTCAAAAAGTAAATCAAGAGAGGACATAGAATTCAGACAAAGTTGTACATGTAGGATAATCTATTACTCAAAACATTCTTATTAGGCATACAATGAACTGTTTTATCAAGAATGCAATACAAAATAATATTTTAAATAAGAATAATCAATGAAAATAAATATGAATCAATTAGAACACAAAATTTGTAGAATTTAAGTTTCTTTAAATAAGTTTCTAGATCTCATATTTAATATTTTCAACATTTTTAATGCCTATTTATTTTTATTTTGGAGACACATCCAATGGTGCTGAGCTCAGGGAACCATCTGGCATGTTCGGGGTACTATATGTAGTACTAGAGATCAGAAGCCAGGTTGACTAATATGAAAGGCAAGAGCTCTATCCACTGTAAGGGATTTTGTTTTCTTCTGATTCCTTGTTTCAATTTTAATCTCCATTCACTAAAAGAAATTAGAAGTAAAACGAGGCATAGTAAACTCCCTGACAGCTCAGCCTCTCTAGAGTGGCGTATTCCATACCACCCACGACCATTTCTATACACTGTACTGCAAAGTATCTAAAACCTCTAATGCTCTGGGTGTGGCAGACAGAACTCTCCAGTCTAGCTCTGTTTCCAGGATGGAACATAAATGTCTCTCTCAGTTTGAGGTTATTTTGAAGAGAAAGCGTTTCCCCATATCATCTATTTCATGATTTTTTTAAATAAAGTAAGTACATAACTTTACCCAAGAGTGTTTCATGTTTTGATGTGTTTCTTCATAGTAACTTTATAGCAAGATCTTTCAATTTCCATAGTACTGGCATTTAAGGCAGGATAATTTATCACTGTAGAATCTGACCTGTGTTTATAGGATGTTTGATAGCATTGCTAGCCTTCAACCAAGGAATGACATGATTGTATATAACAATGGCACCCCCATGGCTTTGATAAAAACTATGTACAGACACTATCAAATATCCTCACAAAGGAAAAAAAAACCTCATTGAGTATGGGGAGTAATCCATTGTCTACTTGCTGGTTCTTCTTTCTTCCTGGTTAGTTACAGGATTCAGAGTCAAGTTCATATTTAATCTCACCTAGAAAGCTCTTTCTGATGGCCCCAGCATATATCTTTTTGATTTAATGCCTTTGTAAAATTAATCTTTTTCACTTCCATCATGTTGATAGATACATTCTAGTCTCTCATTATGTTTTTAATTTGTGTATCCTGATTATTGAATGAGGATAAGTGCTATTTTTGGTCACAGAAAGTACTAATAGCTTTTTGAATGTCCCATTTTGTGAAATGGCTAATCAAATCCTTTGCTCATTTTTCTATTGAGTGGATTTTCTTTATATTATTAAAAGGAGAGTAATCATTTAGTGAATGCTGAACCTATAGAAAATATACCTCTTTGGGGTGGTAGATCTTCAGATATATGGGGCTACAAATAATAAAACCTGAGGGATAGAAGTACCAGGATATGGAACATTCAATTTACAAAAATCATTTTTTAGGATATCCAAAAGATTATGATGCTTTGTCAACCAGCTACATATCAAATGGCAGTTTAGAAGCAGCTCTAAGGTCCAGCTCTCAGTAGGTTATGCTAGGAACTCATTTAAACATAATGACATAATTATGTCATAATGACATAATCTCCATAAACCTGGGACAATTATCCACATAATTTGGAGGTTGTTAATAAGCCAAAGTTCTATCAAAATTTATTACTCTATCAGAAACACCCTTGGCCTGAAGGCAGACAACCAAATAATATCTTTTTAAATGGCATTTTTTAAACTAGAAAACCATGTTTAAGTGTGATTTACAATAAAAATGCTGACATTAAAAACTGGACATTGATGGCTTTCTTATACACAAACAGTGAGAGAGAAGAAAATGACATGAAAAAACAGTCCCGTTCACAATTGTACCCCAGAAAATCAAGTACCTAGGAATCAGCTAAACTAAGGAAGTAAAGGACCTGTACAAAGAAAACTACAAAACATTACTTCAGAAAATAAAAGAGGACATGAGAAAATGGAAAGATATCCCCTGCTCATGGATCGGGAGAATTAACATTATCAAAATGGTAATACTTCCCAAAGCATTGTACAAATTCAATGCAATCCCTATAAGGATACCCATGACATTCTTCAATGAAATGGAGCAAACACTCCTGAAATTCATATGGAACAATAAGCCCCCACAAATAGCTAAAGCAATTCTTGGGGAAAAGAAAATGGGAGGAATCAACTACCTAACTTCAAACTCTACTACAAAGCAGTAATAATTAAAACAGGATGGTACTGGAACAAAGGCAGAGCTGTAGACCAATGGAACAGGGTTGAATACACTGACATCTCCCCTCAATAATATGATCATCTAATCTTTGATAAAGGTGCAAGAAATGTGAAGTAGAGTAAGAAAAGCCTCTTTAACAAATGGTGCTGGCAAAACTGGACGGCTACATGCAAAAAATGGGCTCAGAACTCTGCCTAACACCATGTACAAAAGTAAGATCAAAATGGATTAAAGACCTCAACATCTGACCAGAAACCATAAGGTACATTGAAGACAAAGTTGTCAAAACCCTCCATGACGTTGAAGCTAATGGTATCTTCAAAGATGTCACACAACTGGCCGAGCAAGTGAAAACATAGATAGATAAATGGGACTATCTTAAACTAAGAAGCTTCTGCACCTCCAAAGAAACAGTGACCAAAATACAAAGACAATCTACAGAATGGGAAAGGATATTCCCTGAATACACATCTGACAAGGGGTTAATATCTAGGATATATAAAGTACTGGTTGAACTCCACAAGAAGAAAACATCTAACCCCATAAAAAAAAATTGGGGCAATGAAATAAACAGAAACTTTCTCAAAGAAGAAATCTGAATGGCAAAAAAGCACATGAGAAAATGCTCTACATCATTAATCATCAGGAAGATGCAGATCAAAACCACAATGAGATACCATCTCACACCTCAGAGACTGGCCCACATCCAAAAGAACAAAAGCAACCGATGCTTGGTGCAGATGTGGCAAGAAAGGGACACTCCTTCACGGTTGGTGGGAATGTCGACTGGTTAGGCCCTTTTGGAAAACAGTGTGGACCATTCTCAAAAAATTAGAAATTGAGCTCCCATTTGACCCAGCAATACCACTCCTGGGAATATATCCCAGAGAGGCAAAAATGTATAGTCTAAGTGACATCTGCACTTGTTTGTCCATTGCAGCACTCTTTACAATAGCCAGAAACTGGAAGAAACCTGAGTGCCCAAGAACAGATGACTGGTTAAAGAAACTTTGGTATATCTACACAATGGAGTACTATGCAGCTGTTAGAAAAGATGAAGTCATGAATTTTACATACAAGTGGTACCACATGGAAAGTATCATGCTAAGCGAAATGAGTCAGAAAGAAAGGGATAGACATAAAAAGATTGCATTCATCTGGGGGACATAAAGTAACAAAATAGGAGATTAATACCCAAGAATAGCCGAGATCAGTACCAGGAGGATTACTCCATGGCTTAGAGGCCAGCCGGGCACTCTAGGGGAAAAGGGAGCTCAGATAGAGAAGGGAGCACCAAATAAAGGGTGTTGGGAGGATCCTCCCAGGGTGGGAGAAGCATGCTGAAAGTAGACTCTAGACCTAACATGATTGCCACTCAATGCCTCTTTTGCAGACCACAACACCTAAAAGGAGAGAGAGAACAAAAGGGAATGCCCTGCCACAGAGGTAGGGTGGGATGGGGGTATGGGTGCGGGAGGGATACTGGGATCCATGGTAGTGGAAAATGGGCACTGGTGGAGGGATGGGTACTTGATCATTGTATAATCGAAACCCAAGCACAAAACTTTGTAAATCTACAACTGTACCTCATGGTGTTTCACTAATAAAAATTTAAAAATGAAAACTGGACATTGTAATTCCATGTGTCCTAAACTTTAGAAGGATATTAATGCACCACAAAGATTTTTATTTATTTAACTTTCAGTCACAGACTACATCCCAAATGATTGCCAAACAGTCTTTTACTCCATATCAGAAAGGTTTTCCTAAACATCAAAAACAAAAAGAATTAAATTATATTTTTCCCTGAGTTTTAGTAAAGTAATTGAAATATCTTCCATTTTCCCAATTTAAGAAAACAAACAACTGTTAGCACTCTAAAGCCACAATAATGTAAGCCATTTGTTTTTTAGAGTTGGAACTTTTTTAATGAGATGTGATAATATTGCTGCAATTAAAGGATTTCTATCCCTCTCTCCCTTGCCTTTTTATTATCTGTCTGTCTTGTTTCTGCCCATTATTGCTCTGTCAAATGGATGAGGAATGTATAAATCCTCTAGATTCACCTCATTATAGTAACATTGTTTCAATTGAATATCAAATAATTGGGAAAAAAGTCTAAAGAGGAATATTCTATGTTAAAGAATATATTTGCATAAGTGTGAGATAGTATTAAGTAAAACTTTCCATTAAAACTTTCAGTATATCTAATTTGATTTAGGAAAATAAGTTGATATAAAAAGAGATATTGTATTAAATGAAAACCAGCCTTTTGTTGAGGTCAAAGGCCTGGACTTACAGTAATCCCAAATAGTCTTAGGCAATACTATTGGCACGACATAACTAAATATATGATATCCACAGAGTCAATAACTCAAAAATCATGAGACTCAAATTTTAATAACCAAATTTAGAAAGGTACCTGTCAAAATGGCAGGAATGGGGTAGGGGAGAGAATCTAGGAATATTGGTGGAGTAAAGTTGACACTGGTGGTGGGTTTTGTGCTGGAACATTGTATGTCTAAAACTCAACTATACATAATTTTGTAAACCATGGTGTTTTTAAAAAATTAATTTTTAATTTTTAAAATTACTCAAAAATATATTCAGAATCATCATGGTATTTGGCAAGAGGCTCATATCACATTTCTAAGTAAACTTTGTGTATCTTTTTAAATATTGGAAGATTAATATTGGGCAATTGAAAATTTCACAGCTCTTTAATTTTAGATGTAAAACACTCAAGATGCTTTGTATTATCACATTAGGCATCAATCTTGGAAGTTCATGAGAAAATATTAATGAAAATATTTGTTTTCTTTTATCTTTTTGCCACCTATTATTGCAAGGCAACCAAATCTTTAAATATTCAAATCTTTAGACTAGCACAGTCAAATAATAAAGGTAGGTAAAGGTAAAGGCCCTCCCGTTGATCATCGATTTGCTCGAGCGGGCCCAGTAACGTCTCCATTGGAGACTTTGTTGTTACTGTGTCTGGCATATCAAATACTCTCGGTAGCTTGCCGGGCTCCCCGAGAGAGGCGGAGGAATCGAACTCGGGTCGGCCATGTTGGCTGCGTGCAAGGCAGATGCCCTACCCGCTGTGCTATCGCTCCAGCAAATAATAATTGTCAAATAATCACTGTCACTGTCACTGTCCTCCCATTGTTCATAGATTTGTTCGAACAGGCCCAATAACATCTCCATTTAGCACAGAGGGAAGGGCATTTGCCTTGCATGTGGCCACCCTGGCTTTGATTCCTCCGTCCCTCTCAGAGAGCCTGGCAAGCTACTGAGAGTATCCCACCTGCACAGCAGAGCCTGGAAAGCTCCCTGTGGCATATTGGATATGCCAAAAACAGTAACAACAAGCAAAGTCTACAAATACACCTTATAAAATAGTCCTTGTGAATTCTACAGCTAATTTTGAAATTCAAATGCCATCACTGAGTAAAAGCACTATTCTGATAATCACGATCACGATCACGACCATCCTTTTGTTCGTCAATTCCCTTGAGCATGCCCCAGTAACATCTCCTTTATCCTAGCCCTGAGATTTTTTAAAAAGTGCCATATTCAAGACTCTTTCAGGGTTAGGAGAATGAGACCCATCATTGTTACTGGTATTTGGCACATTGGATATGCCATGGGGAGTTTTCCAGACTCTGCCGTGTGAGCAGGTTACATTCAGTAGCCTGCCAGGTTGTCCAAAGTAAGAATGAGATAATAAGATGTCGCGAGGCCGCAAATGCGGCCGCGCGCTTCTGGGAACTAGGTTTTGTAGTCTCTGGGTCTTGGCCGTTGATGGGATTACACAGTGCCAGGGGGCCAGTTGGTGGGTGTGACCCCTGCCTACTGGAATATGGAGGATCTGGGTGGAGGATGCTCAGCCCCGATCTGAGCAGGCTTGGAGATTTCAGCCTGGAGATGAACAGTGAAATAATATTTTAATCGTTAAAATGAACATTGACAATCAAATGAAGCTTAAACACATTTAGAGAAAACATACTATGTATAGAACACTGGCAAAATATTTACTGACTAAAAGATTCTGTATTTTATTATATGTAACATGGGCTGGAGCGATAGCACAGAGGTAGGGCGTTTGCCTTGCACGCAGCCAACATGGCCAACCCGAGTTCGATTCCTCCGCCCCTCTCGGAGAGCCCAGTCAAGCTACCAAGAGTATCTCACCCGCACGGCAGAGCCTGGCAAGCTCCCCGTGATGTATTCGATTTGCCAGACACAGTAACAACAAAGTCTCCAATGGAGACGTTACTGGGCCCGCTCTAGCAAATCGATGATCAATGGGAGGGCCATTTCCATTTCCATTTCCATTTCCATTATATGTAACATATTGCATCTAATGGGCTGGAGTGATAGTGCAGCGGGTAGGGTGTTTGCCTTGCAAGCGTCCAACCTGGCCGACCCGAGTTTGATTCCTCCACCCCTCTCAGAGAGCCTGGCAAGCTACCGAGAGTATCTCGCCTGCATGGCAAAGCCTGACAAGCTCCCCGTGATGTACTTAATATGCCAAACATAGTAACAACAAGTCTCACGATGGAGATGTTACTGGGCCCGCTCGAACAAATCGATGAACAATGGGAGGACCATGACCATGATATTGCATCTAACTATAAAATTCAGTGAATGTCGGCCATGGCCCCAGAGTCACATGGATCTAATTCGGAACCCAGCAGTTTTCAACAGAAATGTGAATGGACTGTGCATTAAGCTACGGAGCCGTTTTCACCCGGGAGGGAAAGTCTGTCTCTTCTGCCTTCCTGCCTCCCCTCCAGCCCCCCCACGCAGCATGGCGGCCGCCGCCTCAGAGCTTATTGGACAGCCAGATATGAGCTGGCCATGACAGGACAACTGCGGCCTCATGAGATGGAGGGCAGAACTGACACATCCTTCCTGCCTCGCTGAGACCATGAGTTGCCCCACACGAGTGGCTGTCTGGCACATCCATGGACCCAGAGGCACACAAACCAATCTCAAAACTTTTGGCATCTTTTGGCTATTCAGTCGAACTATTCAGCTTTTGGCAGAAATCTCTCCATACTTAATTAGTAAAATATCAGAAATACAAAATATGGCCTTCATAACAAGCAATAGAAAACAAATTATTTCATGATGCCTCTTCAGCAGGATGGAGCGATAGCACAGCAGATAGAGCATTTGTCTTGCACATGACAGACCCGGGTTCGATTCCTCCACCCCTCTCTGAGAGCCCGGCAAGCTACATAGAGTATCCTGCCCGGACGGCAGAGCCTGGCAAGCTCCCTGTGGCGTATTCAATACGCCAAAAACAGTAACAATAAGTCTCACAATGGAGACCTTACTGGAGCCTGCTCTAGCAAATTGATGAACAACAGGAGGACAGTGCCTTTTCAGCACGTTTGATTGTTGGGGGAAATTCCAAATAATAATGGTGCATCTTTTGTCGAAATAATGAATGTATCAAAGTAGAGAGAGAGTTAAGTAGAAATCATCTGCCTCACAGGCATGGGGAGGGTTGGAATGGGTGGTATATTGGGGTTCTTGGTGGTGGAACATGTGCACTGGTGAAGGGATGGGTATTTGATCATTGTATGACCAAGACTTAAACCTGAGAGTTTTGTAACTTTTCTCATGGTGATTCAATAGATCAATTAAAAAAAATTTAGTGAATGCTCAGGAATCAGCATTTGTGCATACAATATTTTCTAATGGAACTATTTAGTCTACAAAAATTTCCTTACTAATATTTGTACCTTAGTGGGATTTTTTGTTATTGTTATTAAAATGTAAACATAACAATAAGTATGAACAAGGACATGGAAAATGAATAAATAATAAATTCAAGGAAACAAATGTGTTTTCTAAATCCTAAAGTACTCAATGAAAAATGCAGCAAGTATTTACTAAATCATAATAGAAAAAACTTTCCAAATATTCTGTAGTTTAAAAAGATGATAATACCTGGCTAAAAATTTCTTGAGCTGAGCATGGGAAGAGACATAGCTCATGAGCTCGTGAGCTAGAGCACATGCTTTGTATGCAGGAGGTCTGGGTTCAATCCCTGGCCTCACATGGTCCCCTGAATATTCAAAGAAGTGGTCTCTTGACTTTCAGCCAGGAGTGACACCTGAACATTGCTGGATGTCACACAAACACACGCACGCTCACACACACACACACACACTCACACACTCACACACAACATACTCTCTCACACACACACTCGCACACACACACATACACACACACAGAGACAACTTCAGCATAATTTTTCTTTCTATGTCTGGAGCAATAGCACAGCGGGTAGGGCATTTACCTTGCATGTGACCAACCCGGGTATTATTCCTCCATCCCTCTCGGAGAGCCCGACAAGCTACCAAGAGTATCCAGCCTGCACAGAAGAGTCTGGCAAGCTCCCTGTGGGGTATTCGATATGCCAAAAACAGTAACAAGCCTCACAATGCAGACGTTACTAGTGCCCCTCGAGCAAATCGATGAACAATGGGAGGACAGTGCTACGGTGCTATTGTATTCAATGCTAATGTAATCAGTTATAAAGAAGTTCTCACTTATGGTTCACAGCAATTATACCTTAGGTAGGGAGCTTGCCTTGCATGTGGCTAGTCTGGGTTTGATCCCCAGCATGTCATCTTCTTCCAAAACCCTTCAGGAGTGAACCCTGCATGCAGAGCTGGGAGTAAGCCCTGAGCACCACCAGGTGTGGCCCAAATACCAAAAAACAATTTTTTAATTAAAATTAAGTTAAAAAGAAGTCCTCACTTAGTAATTCTCTATCTTAGTTTATTCTGTATCTAACATAACAGTCTCACCTTTCCTCTAAAGACGATCCTAACCCTCATTAAATGGAAAATAAGATCGGTATTATCTTCAGAGGTTGTAATAAAGTTGGCCTCTATCATTTCATATCATAATTCATTACAGCACTTCCTCCTGACCTGTGTCCCTATTGTTCCATGATCCCCGTTGCCTTTGGTATGCTCTCTGCTGATTCCTTGGTTTTAACAGCAGAAGAGGCATTTAATGACCTACCCTAGTGTTGACATTCAGTAACTGGCTCCATCAAAGATGCACTAATTAGAGGGGGACATGTGTTGGCACAGAATTAATGAAAAGGAGTGCAAGAAGCAAAGCAGGGTGTGATTGTCTGAAACTCTTAAAAACACATTTACCCTCATAGTTGGTGTGTCTACATTATGGTTACTGACCCAGTTAATCATCAGTAATACTTTTGTATCAGATATCAGTGACTAGATCTATTTTATTCAGACCTGTGTTGTGTGTACAAAGGTGTGCACATATGAACACGTGATGTGTTGGAAACTGATTTCTCCTTTGAAAAGAATTTTATGTAAGTGAGCATGTGAAGACCTCATAGTAGAAAACAGTACTAAGATCAAGGGAACACCACCAAATGTGACTCCCCCAAATAGCTAAATAAAAAAAATTAAAAGTAAATTATAAAGGTGACATGATGCAGCCACAAGTATATGTTCTGTGAGTATCTTATAAACATTGCCTCTTTTACAGTCCAGCTTAGGACATTTAAATTAGTGACATTCTATTAGTGAGAAGAAAATCTTTAGGCTTTCAGTTGGTCATTATTTCTTTAAATATTACTTTCTGCCTCATTCTTTCTTCCACTCTCCTTCTAAGCCTAACTTATAAATAGGCTAAAATATCTGATATTGACCCCAAAACAACCAAGTTTTTTTGTGGGGTGGCTTTTCTACTGTCATGGGGACCATTTTGTGCCTGGGATCAAACCCAGGACCTATGCATGGCAGACAGCACTTCAGTTCTTTTAGCCATCTCCCAGCACCTGAAAACACCAGGCTTTTTCCTTTATCATTTTTGTTTAGTAATTTTATTCTATGTTCTTTCGCAGATAGAAAATATATATACATACATATGTAATGTTAAATATAACCTTTTAGTTGACCACATGGCAGCACTCAGAGATCTGGTTCCATGGTTGGCAGAATTAGGTACAGGTGAATGGTACTTGGGAGCAACCAGAACTACACCCAGGGGTGCTTGAGTATGGGTGCATAAGGGGACAGGGATCAAACTAATGCACATGTCCTGCCACTCAATTGAGCTATCTCCCCAGTTTCAGATAAATAATTGTTGATGATCTGTATTCACATCCACAGTTCATTTTTCTTTCACCTTCATTTTGTTAAGCCCATCTAAAGAGTTAGAATTCAGAGACCAGATTTTCCAGTTCTAGAAATTGCATTTGACTTTTCATACATAGATGATATATCTTTGATTCAATGTGAATGTGTTTTCCTTTACATCACTGAACAAACATAGTTTAACAGCTGCTTTAAAATTCTTTCCCACTGATTACATCTGGGTCATCTCACAGTTGGATTATGTTGAATGTGTTTGTTCTCCTGCCCTCTCTCTCAAGACTAGTTTGAATTTTCCTGCTTCTTTATAATTATGGGTCATAGCCTAGATATTGAAAATGTTATATTGTGGAGACTCTGTGATAAATTCTTTATTTAGAAAATTATTGAGGCCTAAGATTTTGTAAGGGATTAAGATCCTTGTCTTGTATGTGGCTGACATACGGTTTAGTGCCCAACCACATGGTTCCAGAGCACAGAGCTCAGAGAATCCCTCAAACATCACTAGGTATGCTCAAAAAAGCAGCCTTTATTATAATGTCTTTTTATTTGTTTTAGAAGGTAATTAATTTTTATAAGACTGGAGCAATAGCACAGCAGGTAGGGTGTTTGCCTTGCACACGGCCAATCCCGGTTTCAATTCTCAGTATCCCATGTGGTCCCCTGAGCACCAATTACCAGGGGTAATTCCTGAGTGCAGAGCCAGGAGTAACCCCTGTGCATTGCCAAGTGTGACCCAAAAGGCAAAAAAAAAATTTGTAAAGTCAATCTTCAATAGAAGATTGTAGTATATTTTCAGTAGAAGCTCAGATTTCATTTCAGAATTTTATCTTTAATTTTGTACCTCACCATTTGGCTCAGCAACCAATATTATGAGTAAACTAGAGGTTTGGGCAGAGATAACACACAAATTCACTCTCCTTTAATCATTCCCCTTTCTTTCTGCCCCTTCCTGTTCCTTCTTTCTTTCCTTTACCCTCTCCTCACTTTCCAACTGCTATTTTGTTCTAAAAATATTTGTGGCCCAGAAAGATGATTAGAGTTTCAGCTCCTCTGTGCAACACAAAACATTGAAGAATTCCCTTCCACAAGTTATCAACACCGTCAAGAAAATCTCTGTTTCTGTCCACCCTCAGGTCCCTTCAGTGGTTGGTCTTGAAAATTTCTTGATTTGGGGAGTACTTTGACAAATGAATACAATAGAGGGTCTTTAAGAGCTTACACATCCACAGGAATGGTGGTGCTTCAATTTATTGTACTTTTGTGGGTTTCAGGTTCTCAGGAATAATTTAGGAAGTCTGGGGAACCCCTTCTGTTGATTCATGACCAACTGTGTGCACCTGAGAAGGCAGGACAGCTTTCCCTGCAGTTCCTGCAATTAAGCCAGGGCCAACTGCATGCAATGCCTGTGCCTTGATTTCTGTACTAACTCTCCATCCCCAATTTATTATAATTTAGATCTATTTTTATTCCAATAAAGCATTCCTAATGAAACAGGAATATAAACCAGAGTTTGGTGTATACAAAATACATTAATATTATCAAAGAAATTAAGCACAGATACTGCTGGATAGAAATCTGATCATTCCTGTTGTATTATTATAAAGAGAGAAAGAAATTAGTTAAATATTTTAAATGTTGATCTAAACCCTAGAGGAAGTGGGCACTGGAAGTAAGTGTATCAGTATATGGTGAAGTTCTTAGCCACTTCAGAGAAACTCGCAAGAAAGTAATAGACTTGAAATAAACCTATGCCAAACTCAATCAGTTACAAAAAGCTATTTGGAAATGGAGTGACAATATAATTTGCCATCCCAACCACAGTTTAGAGTGAAATGAAATCCTATTTATCTTTAATTAGAACAACAGGTATAAAAAGAACAATGTCTAATACACACTGGATTAATGTGTATGTCCACCAACTGAAGATACAATCTTAAAAGGAGATGAAATTTAACCACAAATCCCTTTCCCAACAATTTTCATTGACATTCTTCTGTCAAAAATTGAAAGAGATAAGTAATAAAAATCATATTAAAAGGATGGCATTCTGACCTAACCCATTTCATATATCTTCATCATGAAACTGAGAAAAGAGCAAGAAGAAATCCATAAAGGGCAGGAATTTTATTTTAAATGTGTCTTTGGGCTTAAGAACTATGCTTAGATGAGCTTTCAGCTCTGTTTTATTTATATGTGATATAAACAAGAAATAAACAGACTGAGTTTACAAAACATAGCATTGGCCAATGCTGAGTTTTGAAAGATTATACTGATTAACATTTCAAAAACCATAAGTATGACCAATAAGAAGTTAGCTTTTTTGTCACTCGATTCCCTAGACCTATATAGTTATTGTTTCATAGAGTTTAGGATTTAGTTTTATTTATCTGTTTGACAAAATTTATTACTTAGGGGTTTTAGTCAAACATAATTATAATTCTTGGCAAAATCCAGTTAGTTAGAATGGAGGTTTTTTTCACTGTCAAAGATTAGCCTTTACAATAATTTAAATATGTTTAGTCATAGATATTAGCCCTTTCATTTCTTAAAGTCATATTTCTTTTCTCAACTGCTTATACTTTTGAGGACAATAAAGATGATGCTGTGATTAATTTACATTAAAATTTACTGGTTTGTTTTACTACATCACCTAATAAGAAAGCTTTTTCTTTTATAATTCATGCGATTTTCATCCAGGAATTAAATCATTTCATGTTTTCCTTGTCAATACAAAATAATTAACAAGTCTAAAACTCTGGAAAATAAGCACACAGAATGACACCATCTTTATGTCCACTTACCTTGGTGTAGTGAACAAAATCTTTAGTTTAGAAGAGTAGAGCTGGGTCACATTGTATTAGCTCTAAAACACATTCCTTCATTGTGATTAAACAAGTCAGAGTCATGTTAATGAACAGCCCCCAAAACTGTATATAAAATTTAAAGCAAACTAATAATTCTAAAAGACCATCCTTCCTTCATTCACATGTGATAGAGAGTATTCAATAACAGGAAAGGGATTTGTGTTTTATCAACTAATTCTCATTAAAAAAAATTAATGGATATAAATAACCCAACAATTTTATTTCATTAAGTATACTAACCAAGTTTTGTTTGCTAGCCAAATTAAGAAGACAGCATATAGATAAAGATTCCTGCTTTCCTAATTAAGATACCAACCAGCTCCCAAAAGAAAAAATAACCCAAAAACCCTGAGTTGTAGAATTAATGTAATTTCTTATCAGTTTTCATGTTCAATTTTTCCCTAGTACTAATACCTATTAACTGAGTTGTCTCCATTTAAAAATAGATGGTATTAGATAGGAATAATTACTAGTTAAACTGTTCAATTCAGTCCTCCACCATTGAAGTGGTACATCGTGCACACCTGCTATCTTAAGCAAGGCATGTCCCTTTCAAGAACCTTGTGTTATCCTTTAGGCATGTGCATGGATCCAAGTATGACATTTCCTGGGGACAGATAAGAAAGTTAAAGGACCAGATGCAAATGAAAAGAATGTGGAGGAGATTCAGGCTTTCTGAGCAGAAAGAATGTGAACAAAGATAAGTGGAAGCTGCATCCTGCCCACAGAATTGAAAAACCCCTTAACTTAGGACAAGATTTTCCCTTCTTCACGATAATCAATTCCCCATGACTCTTCATGTCTCAATCAACATGCCAAATTCTTTGGGTATAGGAACAAGCCCCTTCTCTGTTCCCCTTTTATCTTAAACTTGATATTTGTTGGACCATCTTACCTATCCTAGGGGCTGGAGTGATAGCACAGGAGGTAGAGCATTTGCCTTGCATGCAGTCAACCTGGCCAAACCAGGTTCAATTCCCCCAGCCCTCTCAGAGAGCCCAGCAAGCTACCAAGAGTATCTTGCCTGCAGGGCAAAGCCTGGAAAGCTCCCCTTGACATACTCGATATGCCAAAAACAATTTGTTGTGAGACATTACTGGTACCCATTTGAGAAATCAATGAACAATAGGAGGACAGTGCGACAGTGCTACAGTGCTACCTATCCTAGACCCTGCTCTTTCTGTGCCCTTTTCCTACATCACTTGAACCTAAGGGAAATGCCTGATTAGCTGGGAGAACCTGGGCATAGAGAGTTTTGTGATTTATGTAAAACTAAGACACATCAGAGATCAACACAGATTGCAATAAAGAGGATATGGAAGATGTTCGTGTTTCAGTGAGTAGATGGTAGGTGAAAAGAGACATGTGGAGGCTGGAGGACTCAAAGGATGGAGGGCACAGTCAGGGAAAGTAGCCCAGCCAAGGGCCAGGGAGAAGACAGAGATGTGGAGAGACATCCCTTGATCTAAGTGAAGCACATATGGATGTATTCTACATAAGCCAGGTCTTATGTAGATTACATGTAAGACAACAGATGAAGCACTCTAGACAATATAATTGTTCTCTCCCCATACCTCAGTCAGCCCCTGATTTCATGCAGTACACTGACAGTATCAAATGCAGTAGTAAAATAAATGTCTCATCTCTGGGTCTCTGGGGAATAAAGGTACTGGTGATGACATAAACTTAACCTGTGCCTATGCCCTCCCAATCTTAATAGTTTGTCTTCTCCCTCAACCTGCAGATATATCAACTAAACATGAGAAACTTCAGTGCCTGCGAAAGCTGGAAAATACCTAAAATCAAACCAAAGAAACTAAAATCTAATAAAACATAATGACATCTATTAGAAAAATAAAAACAGGAAGTCACTTATTCAGGTATTTTTTAAATTTTAAAACAATAAGGAAATTCAAAGTAGCAAAAATTGGAAGACTAAAAAGTTTTACATCAGAAACATGAAGAATTAAATAGTATATGACATAAAAAGGAGAGAATAATCCTCCAGACTTTAATCTCAAAGACATGAAGGATACCTCCTAACCAGTTCAAATTAGCTATAATAAAGAAACTCAAAGACAGAGGAGAATGTAGCAAAGTAGTCAGTGTTTGGAGACCCACAATAAATAAGCTATGCTCCAAACACATTTTCACGTATTAATATTTGTACTTCTAGTGCCTACAAAGAAGTTACTCTGTAAAACTACTGAATTGAATAAACCACAGATTTACAGGAATTTGGTTAAACACAGACCCCACTTATTTTCTAGTCCACAATATTATGTCAAGAATCAGATTTGACTTCCCAAAGAAAGACAACAAGTAGGGACTGCTAAAATTCATTAGAAATTTTGTCATCCAAACATTAATTCCTTCGGTCTGTTCCTCAAAAGTTAACTTTCAAGCTTCTGAAAAAACAACAAACTGTCGAAAACTATCAGCAACTTGATCCGAAAATTTATAGGTGAGTTTGTTAATGTTTCAGTCCTCAGCTCAAAAGATCAAAATTTAAAATCCCAGCTATCCCCCTAGACATATAAATATGGCTTTAGAATTTATTAGGGAGGTATCAAAGGGAAAAGGTGAACTCTAAATTGACTCTATTTAATGTGCTTCCGTCTAAAAACAGTGAGTGAGAAGTGAACTCCCACAATCCAGCATTGGAAGAATGGAGAAGAGCAGCTGGTAAAAGATTACAAGCAATTTTCATGAGATTTACGGTAAGCTAGTAAACTACAGCATGACAGAGACTGAATATGGACACAAATGAGGCTGTACATCAATGAAGATTTTGTTCTCAACAGCTATGAACTTTAAAATGATTAACAGGACACAAGAGTGGATATCAAGGTTTTTTTGGAATACTCTAGGGCAGAGTTCTGAATGAGCTGAAGATGAAACACTTCAAACTGGGATATGAGTGGGGAGGAAGGTCAGTGGCAACAAGTTTTGAAAAACTGATTGCATTGCAAAGTGAATCAACTTGAGTGAATGCTTTGCCTCATTCCCTTTAAGTCCTTAACCATCATCAGAATCAAATTCAACCCAACATTGGGACTCACCCCCCTGAATGTTGGCATTTTCCGCCTTGCATCAATAATGCCTACATCATACACTGCCTTAGAGATATGAGCCACATCAGCCCCCATCACTCTTCACAACTCCAAATTAGAAAATTAATAACCTCCAACATGCCAACTCGGAGACTGTTAGTCAAGCCACATGTCTATATTTGGTCTTTTCCTCTGCATATAACGTTCTCCTAAAATAAGATTCCATTACTTGAATTGTTTTTATTTATTTATTTAGTTTTGATTTTTTTGGGGGGGAGCATCTAAACCTGAGATGCTCAGGGATTACTCCTGGCTCTGCACTCAAGAATTACTACTGGCGGTGCTTGGGGGACCATATGGGATGCCGGGGATGAAACCTGGGTTGGCCTTGTGCAAAGAAAATGCCCTACCCACTATATTATCACTCAAGCCCTAAATTGTTTTCAAACAATAAGTTTTGCCTATCAACAAGAATTTTTCTTTTTTTTTTTCGTTTTTTATTAGTGAAAAACCATGAGGTACAGTTATAGGCTTACAAATTTTGTGCTTGGGTTTCAGTTATACAATGATCAAGTGCCCATCCCTCCACCAGTGCCCGTCATCCATCCCCACGGGTCCCAGCATCCCCCCCCCAACCCTCATCCCCCCCCCCGTCCCATCCTGCCTCTGTGGCAGGGTATTCCCCCTTGTTCTCTCTCTCTTCTTTTGGGTACTGTGTTTTGCAAGAGAGGCTTTGAGTGGCAATCATGTTTGGTCTATCGACTACTTTTAGCACGCTTCTCCCACCCTGGGAGGGCCCTCACAACACCCTTCATTTGGTACTCTCTTCTCTATCTGAGCTTCCTTTTCACCTAGAGCCTGTGGCTGGCCTTCCATTCATGGAGCAAAATTCCTGGTACTAATCTCAGCCATTCCTGGGTGTTAATCTCCCTTTTTGTTGTTTTATGTTCCCCAGATGAATGCAATCTTTCTGTGTCTATCCCGCTCTTTCTGACTCATTTCACTTAACATGATACTTTCCATGTAGTACCACTTGTATGTAAATTTCATAACTTCATCTTTTCTAACAGCTTCATAGTACTCCATTGTATAAATGTACCAAAGTTTCTTTAACCAGTCATCTGTTCTTGGGCACTCAGGTTTTTTCCAGATTCTGGCTATTGTAAAGAGTGCTGCAATGAACAAACAATTGCAGATGTCACTTCGACTATACCTTTTTGCCTTTCTGGGATATATTCCCAGGAGTGCTATAGCTGGGTCAAATGGCAGATCAAATTCTAATTTTTTGAGAGTCGTCCATACTGTTTTCCAAAAGGGTTGGACCAGCCGGCATTCCCACCAGCAGTGAAGGAGGGTCCCTTTCTCGCCACATCCTCACCAGCACCGGTTGCTTTTGTTCTTGTGGATGTGGGCCAGTCTCTGTGGTGTGAAATGATATCTCATTGTGGTTTTGATCTGCATCTCTCTGATGATTAGTGATGTAGAGCATTTTCTCATGTGCCTTTTTGCCATTCGAATTTCTTCTTTGCGAAAGTTTCTGTTCATTTCCTCACCCCATTTTTTGATGGGGTTGGGTGATTTCTTCTTGTGGAGTTTAACCAGTACCTTGTATATCCTTGATATCAACCCCTTGTCGGATGTGTACTTGGTGAATATCCTTTCCCATTCTGTAGGCTGTCTTTGTATTTTGGTCAATGTTTCTTTTGAGGTGCAGAAGCTTCTTAGTTTAAGATAGTCCCATTTGTCTATCTCTGTTTTCACTTGCTTGGCCAGTGGCGTGACATCTTTGAAGATACCATTAGCTTCAATATCATGGAGAGTTTTGCCGACTTTGTCTTCAATAAACATTATGGATTCTGGTCTGATGTTGAGGTCATAAATCCATTTTGATCTTACTTTTGTGCATGGTGTTAGGCAGAGATCTGAGCCCACTTTTTTGCATGTAGCCGTCCAATTTTGCCAGCACAGTTTATTGAAGAGGCTTTCCCTGCTCCATTTCACTTTTCTTGCCCCCTTATCAAAAATTAGATGATTATATGTTTGGGAGGAAATGTCAGTATATTCAACTCTGTTCCATTGGTCTGCAGCTCTGCTTTTGTTCCAGTACCATGCTGTTTTAATTATTACTGCCTTGTAGTAGAGTTTGAAGTTAGGGAGGTTGATTCCTCCCATTTTCTTTTTCCCAAGAATTGCTTTAGCTATTCGTGGGGGCTTATTGTTCCATATAAATTTCAGGAGTGTTTGCTCCATTTCTTTGAAGAATGTCATGGGTATCCTTATAGGGATTGCATTGAATTTGTACAGTGCTTTGGGAAGTATTGCCATTTTGATGATGTTGATTCTCCCCATCCATGAACAGGGGATATTTTTCCATTTCCTCGTGTCCTCCTTTATTTCCTGAAGTAGCGTTTTGTAGTTTTCTTTGTACAGGTCCTTTACTTCCTTAGTTAAGCTGATTCCTAGATACTTGATTTTTGGGGGCACAATTGTGAATGGGATTGTTTTCTTGATGTCACTTGCTTCTCTTTCACTATTTGCGTATAGGAATGCCATGGATTTTTGGGTATTGATTTTATAGCCTGCCACTTTACTATACAAGCCTATTTCAACAAGAATTTTTCTAAGCATATCCACTGGGTGTATTCCTTTTTAGCTCATCTGACTCCTGCAAAAAAAATATAGTTCTATATTTTATCTTCTTTCCTTTACATTCACTTCAACTTGTCGGGCAGTCTGAATGAAAATCAGCATATTAATTAAAAAGCTCAGGTTTAAATAGCCTGTTTGCTCATTACTATAAGGTTCATCAAATACTCTGTAGCAGATCATGCCTTCCTATATTTTGCTCTGGTTACTAATATATAATCCATATACAGAAATATCAGAAAAATCAACTAAAAAGTTTTGCAAAAAAGAAAAATCTGACAAACTGAAGTGGAAGGTATACAGGGCAGTATTCTATTCTTCCAAACTAAAGGCAATTAATTGTCCTTACAGAGCTCTAATGCAATCTTCCCTATGCTCCCATGTCTAGACCTGAACTTCTTTTCTTATGAGTGCACAGTGTTTCATTTTTACCCTCTCAAGTATCAAATACCTCCAAGAACTAGACCAAAAATAAATGCAACTTGGAACCTGGGACTAGGCTTTCTCTGCATACGTGCCCCAGGCGTCCTCTAGTACCCTGGAACACTCACCATCCCTGAGTCACTTCCTGTTTGTCCCCAACGCTGAGCCCAGTCATCTCCATCCCAAAGGTTGTCCGTGCCCCACAAACACACCAGGTACCTGAAGGGGGCGTGGCCTCTTCGGAAGTGGGAGTGGCCTCTTTGGAAAGGGGCATGGCCTGATTTTGGGCTGGTGGCCGCTCACATGGCCACAGATAGTTTACTCATTGTTACAGCAATCTCGTGTAACATCTCAGTCTCCATACCTCCACACCATCATGAAGAAACAACACAAATCTCAAACACGAGGGGAGCATGATGAAAAGAGTCCAGAAGGCTTAGTAGGTGCTACTCATCTAAGGGACCTCTCTGAGACAAGAATTCAGATATGAATTAATGAAGATATTCAATTAAATCAATAAAACAGTGAGAGAGATATCCAGTAAATTGAAGGAGGACATGAAAGAAACAATGGATCGGACAATTGAGAAAATCCAGGAAGAAATAAGAGCAGAAATTGAGAAATGAGAACCAAATCAAACACCTGGAAATTAAACAGCTCAATGTTGAATAATGAGTAGGTAAGGAAGTAAATCAAGGACAATTTCAAAAGAACATTTTCTATTTATCAAGGGATACATATAACAGAAAGAAATCACAGTCTTAAAAGTACATGCTCCTAATGAGGGAACAGGTAAATATTTAAAACAACTGCTAGCAGATTTTAAGGAGGACATTACTAGCAACACAATAGTAGCCAGAGACTTCAACATCACCTTATCACCTCTGGATAGATCAACAAGAACAAAACTCAGCAAGGAAACATTAGATTTGAAGGAAGAAATAGAAGAGAGAGAACTTATAGACCTATACAGGGCTTTACATCCCAAAAAGAGAGAATACAAATTCCTCCAGTGCACACAGAACATTTTCCAAAATAGACCATGTGCTAGGCCACAAAATATACCTCAATAGAATCAGGAAGATAGAAATAGTATCAACAATCTTTTTAGTCCACAATGCACTGAAGATGGAATTGAATCACACACAGACACAGACAACCGAATCAAACACCTGGAAATGCTGAAGAACCAGTGGGCCAGAAAGGAAGTCAAGGACAAAATCAAAAGATACCTGGAAACAAATCAGAATGAAGACACGGGTTACCAGAACCTATGGGATGCAGCTACAGCCGTGGTAAGGGGAAAATTTATAGCTCTTCGGGCATTTTTCAGGAAGAAAGAAAGGGTCCACAAAAAAAACTTGACTACACAGCTCAAGATCTTAGAAAAGGACCAACAAAAGGAGCCCAGACCAGGCAGAAGGAAAGAGATCATAAAACGTTGAGCAAAAATCAATGATATGGAACCCCCCCCCAAAAAAATCCTAAAGATCAATGAAAACAAGAGCTGGTTCTTTGAGAAAATAAACAGATAGATAAACCACTAGCAAGACTTACAAAGAGAGAGAGAACCTTATTAAACCAAATCAGAAATGAGAAGGGGGATATCACAACAGAAACCAAAGAAATTCAAAAGATCATCTGAGACTACTTTGAAAGTCTGTATGCCATGAAACAAGAGAACCTAAAGAAATGGGTAAATTCCTGGATTCCTATAATCTTCCAAGGCTGAAGCAAGAAGATCTAGAGTACCTGAATAGTCCTATTAACATCTAGGAAATTGAAACTGTAATCAAAAGTCTTCCCCAAAACAAAAGCCCAGGTCCAGATGGATTCACTAGCGAATGTTCACAAACATTTAAAGAGGTTCTATTGACAGTTCTTCTCAAGCGTTTCCAGGAAAATGAAGAAACAAAAACTCTCCCAAACAGTTTCTAAGAAGCCCATATCTCTTCTTTTAAAAAATAGTGGTAGCTTTTAAAGGGGCTGGAGCGATAGCACAGCGGGTAGGGCGTTCGCCTTACACGCGGCCAACATGGCCAACCCGAGTTCGATTCCTCCGCCCCTCTCGGAGAGCCCGGCAAGCTACCGAGAGTATTTGATATGCCAGACACAGTAACAACAAAGTCTCCAATGGAGACGTTACTGGGCCCGCTCGAGCAAATCGACGATCAACGGGAGGGCCTTTACCTTTACCTTTTACCAAAAGGAAACAAAACTACCACAAGAAAAGAAAACTACAGGCTGATAACCCTGATGAACTCAGATTCGAAGATTCTCAACAAAATACTAGCAAGTAGAATTCAACAATTCATCAAAAAGATCATACACCATGACCAAGTGGGATTCATCCTGGGTATGCAAGCATGGTTTAACATTCAAAACTCAATCAACATAATCCATTATATCAACAAAAGAAAAGATAAAAAACATATGATCATATCAATAGATGCAGAGAAAGCATTTGACAAGATATAGCACCCATTTATGAAGAAAACCCTCGCTAAAATGGGTATAGAATGGACTTTCCTCAATATAGTTAAAGCCATCTACCACATGCCTATGGCAAGCACCATTCTCAATGGGAAAAAATTAAGATCCTTCCCTCTAAGATCAGGGATGAGACAACGATGCCCACTCTCTCCTCTGCTGTTCACTATAGTCCTGGAAGTACTTGCAATAGTGGTTAGGCAAGAAAAATATATTAAGGATATTCAGGTAGGAAAGGAAGAAATCAAAGCTCTCACTCTTCTCAGATGATATGATACTATACTTAGAGAACACTAAAACCTCTACCAAGAAACTCCTAGAAACAATATACTTGTATACTAAAGTTGCAGGTTATAAAATCAGTACCCAAAAGTCCATGACTTTCCTAAATGCAAATAATGAGAGAGAGGAAAGTGACATGAAAACACAATCCCGTTCACAATTGTGCCCCAGAAAATCAAGTACCTAGGAATCAGCTTAGTAAAGGAAGTAAGAGACCTGTATAAAGAAAACTACAAAATGCTACTTCAGGAAATAAAAGAGGACAAGAGAAAATGGAAAGATAGCCCCTACTTATGGACTGGGAGAATTAACATTGTCAAAATAGCAATACTCCCCAAAGCATTGTACAAGTTCAGTGAGATCCCTATAACGAAACCCATGATATTCTTCAAAGAAATAGAGCAAACCTGAAATTCATGTGGAACAATAAGCCCCCACAATAGCTAAAGCAATTCTTAGGAAAAAGAAAATGGGAGGAATCAACCTCACTAACTTCAAACTCTACTACAAAGTAGTAATAAATAAAACAGCATGGTTCTGGAACAAAGGCACAGCTGCAGATCAATGGAACAGGGTTGAATATACTGACATCTCTCCCAAACATATGATCATCTAATCTTTGATAAGCAAGCAAGAAATGTGAAGTGGAGCAAGAAAACCCTCTCCAACAAGTGGTGCTGGGAAAACTGAATAGCTACCTGCAAAACAATGGGCTGAGATCTCTGTCTAACACCATGTACACAAGTAAGATCAAAATGGATTACAGACCTCAACATCAGACCAGAATCCGTAAGGTACATTGAAGACAAGGTTGGCAAAACCCTCAAGGACATTGAAGCTAACGGTATCTTCAGAGATGTCACGTCACTGGCCAAGTAAGTGAAAACAGAGATAGACAAATGGGACTATCTTAAACTAAGAAGCTTCTGCACCTCAAAAGAAACAGTTACCAAAATATAAAGATAGTCTACAGAATGGGAAGGATATTTGCCCAATACCCATCAGACAAGGGGTTGATATCAAGATTATACAAAGTACTGGTTGAACTCCACAAGAAGAAAACATCCGACCCCATCAAAAAATGGGGCGACGAAATGAACAGAAACTTTCTCAAAGAAGAAAACCAAATGGCAAAAAGGCACATTAGAAAATGCTCTACATGATTTATCATCATGGAGATGCAGATCAAAACAATGAGATACCATCTCACACCACAGAGAATGGCCCACATCCAAAAGAACAAAACCAACCAGTGTTGGTGTGGATGTGGCGAGAAGGGGCCCTCCTTCACTGCTGGTGGAATGTTGACTGGTTCAGCCCTTTTGGAAAACAGTATGAATGATTCTCAAAAAAATGGCAATTGGGCTCCCATTTGACCCAGCAATACCACTGTCACTGTCACTGTCCTCCCGTTGTTCATCGATTTGCTTCAGCGGGCCCAGTAACGTCTCCATTGTGACAAGTGTTACTGTGTTTGGAATATCTAAAACGTCATGGGTAGGTTGCCAGGCTTAGCCATGTGGCAAGATACTCTCAGTAGCTTGCCGGGCTTTCCTAGAGGGGCGGAGAAATCGAACTCGGGTTGGCCATGTTGGCCACTTGCAAGGCAAATGCCCTACCCACTGTGCTATCGCTCCAGCCCAGCAATACCACTCCTGGGAATATATCCCGGAGAGGCAAAAAAGTACAGTCGAAATGACATCTGCACTCTGTGCTCATTGCTGCACTGTTCACAGTAGCAAAATCTGGGAAAAAAATGAGTTCCCTGTGTAAACACTTAAAAAGCCGGCATGTGTAAACACAAAAGGACTGCAGGGGTCTATCTCTCCCGCTGCCTGTGTTAGGTAATCTCAGGCCATTTCCTCACTCCAGGGAGGTCAATGGCAATGGGCAGGCTAAGGAAGGAAAGGAGGGCCAGGCTGGTTGGTTTTAGTTGCAGTTTATTCCAATCCTCTCTCCATTCACTCCTATCTCTCCTCTGCCTCTCCCAGGCCATTCTTACAGTCTCATTATATCCCATAAAAGAAACCCATGTCACCGAGGGCCCAGGTTCTCTCAAACCTGTGACCCCGGTTCTCTCAGACAGTCACCTCCAGGTTCTCTCAAGCACGTGTTCCCCTAGATTCTCTCAGCTATGTCCCCATACTCTCAGACCTGTCTCTTCGGTTCTCTCCACTTTTGTTCCCCCAGAGAGCCCCGAAAATCTCCTTATATAGATCATGGTACCTCTAAATGCTCTAAATGGTGCAATATAGTGATGTCATCAAAAGGAGTTACAGAAAGAACATTGAGGTGGCAAAACATACATTGCTTCTTTACATCTGCAGGCCAGTAATTTTGGCCTCCAGAAAGAAGATACAAAACCAAGACTAAACCTTTCACAAGCACTTTTACAAGCTATAAGCACTTGGATTTGCATCCCAAAGACCAGTCTGCTGGAGCTTGGAATCTATATCCCAAAGATCGGCCTGACTAGCACCTGAGATCTGCATATCTAAGACCAGCTAGGTTTCTGTGAAAAAAGGAAAGCTGCCTCTTAAAATATACTGAAATTATTTAGTGAAGGCAGTTTGAGAGGGAAAAATGTTCAGCCTCATCCATACTAGTCAGGACACACAGGAAAGCTGCTTCTAGGACAGATTCTCATTTAGCAGATCAACCCACCCTAGAACGGAATCCCCTGGGTGTGTTTCTCCTCTCCTTGTCCAACAAACATATAAGCATACATAATATAAATCATTTTATATGGACACAGTAAGAAATACTTTAAGTTTATAGAATTGCTCTCCTAGGGCCATCTCAATCTCAGACTACAGTGTTCAAGTTAGATAGTCTTTCCTATCCCTAGCAGGGTCCTAGTCTCATTGTTACTTTTGGATCATGACAGCATTTGTCTATGATCAAACTCCTAACTTACAGTTAAGAATCATGGCACTTTGGCTTAGCCCATCTCGATACCAAGGTAGCACATAACTTACCACTTGCCCTGGTTCCATCCAGTCCCTCATTGGGACCCTACTTTTGGGGGCTCTAAGAAGTGAGGGCAACTGAAGCTTAAGTTGAGAAAGCAGATGCCTGGAAATGAATAATATTCAAAGCCAATTAAATCCTAAGTTACAAAGCATAATATTTATTGTCTTCCTGTATCTATACAAAAAGGACATTGCATTAAAGTAAACTATTCAAAAGACATAAGGGAGGCAATATTAACTTACAAGTTCAGTGTCCTAGAAGGATATGACCCTAAAAATTGAGAGAGTCTGACTGGGGAAAGCTGATTAATTGGTTGGGGTGGAGAGCATAAAAGTGGTTACAGATAAACAAAGTAATGGGAGTGACTCGGGAGCACTGTGATGGATGCAACCTGATAAACCTAAGCTCCTTGTGGCAAGGGAGAAAACGACAAATATGTGAGAGAGAAGAAAGTGCCTGAGAAGAGATGACTGGTTAAAGAAACTTTGGTACATCTACACGTACTATGCAGCTGTTAAAAAAAAGATGAAGTCATGAAATTTACATACAAGTGGTACTACATGGAAAGAATCATTCTAAGTGAAATGAGTCAGAAAGAGAGGGGCAGAAGAAATATTGCGTTCTTCTGGGGAATATAAAGTAATAAAATAGGAGACTAACACCCAAGAACAGCCAAGATAAGTACCAGGAGGTTCACTCCATGGCTTGGAGGCCAACTGCACATGCTAGGGGAAAAGGCAGCCCAGATAGAGAAGGGGGCACCAAATAAAGGGTGTTGAAAGGATCCTCCCAGGATGGGAGATGCATGCTGAAAGTGATGTCGGTGGGCCCCACGGGTGACTTATGTGAAGTGGGGAGGAGAAAGACAGCCACTTTCTCCCCACCCGCCTCTGCCACCCGGAACCCTGGGTAGGCTAGGACCGGTAAAGTCTGCAGTGAGCACCTGCTCGGCACAGGCCTAAGCCCCGCCAGCCCCACAAGGTGGCCGTCAAGCCACACCTGAAGTCCACTTGATCTTCTCTGCACGGGAGTTAATCCCCGCCACCCAATTGCTCGGGGAGCCACAGACTCAAGCTGGGGCGAGAATTTGCTCTTCACAGGAAAGGAGAGACCAGTCCCAAGCCTTACCTGAGGTTTCTGGGGTTCTTGTCTCGCTCGCAGAAAAGAATTTCAGGAGTAGACGAGCAGTGAAGTAACAGGTTTTATTTGGAGGCTTTTGGAGAGGGAGAGAAAGGGATAAGCAGATAAGCGGGGGAATGGAGATTAAGAGGGAGAGAGAGTAACGCACCCAGAGGGAACGCAGGCTTCTCCGAGGGTGGAGAGAGCACCAAGTGGGCTCTCGAGCTGGTTCTTATAGATCCTTCTGACTCGGAATGTTCTGGAATCTCCTTGGGGCTGGGTCACTGGAGTCAACCGGATTGAAAGGGGGTTCGAGAATCATCTGACTTGGAATGTCCTGGAATCTCCTTGGAGCTGGGTCGCTGGAGTTAACCGGATTAAAAGGGGGTTCGAGAATCATCTGACTTGGAATGTCCTGGAATCACCTTGGGGCTGGGTTGCTGGAGTCAACCGGATTGAAAGGGGGGGGTTTCAGAAAGGAGGAATTTCATGGGGAGGAGGCCCATATTTTCAGGGTCTGGGGATGGTCTTATCAAGTCTTTATTCTCTGTGTCCACAGGGTGGGTCGGTCCTAGAATTCTTCTATGAGACTTTGTTTCATTGCAGAGAGCCTTTCCCTATCTACCTGCCTACATCAAATGTAGACTATAAACCAAACATGATTGCCATTCAATGCTTCTTTTGCAAACCACAACACCCAAAAGGAGAGAGAGGAAGAAAAGGGAATGAATGCCCTGCCACAGAGGCAGGGTGGGATGGGTGAGTTGGAGGGGTGGGAGGAATACTGGGATCATTGGTGGTGGAGAATGGGCACTGGTGGAGGGATGGGTACTCAATCATTGTATAACTGAAACCCAAGCACAAAAATTTGTAAGTCTAAAACTGTACCTCATGGTGTTTCACTAATAAAAATTAAATAAATAAAATTTTTAAAAATTTTAAAAATAAATAAATGCAAATCATCCCTAGATCTGAGAGGCTTCCTTGGGTGTATAATTCTCTGGGGCTGCCAGGGAAGCCCCAGCGGCTCTCCCCCCTGGCCTCCCAGGTTCTGGGGTGTCCCTGGACAGCTTGCCCACCCGGGGTGATGGGGTCATGGGGCAGATAGTGGAGGAAACGAGGGCCAAGCCCATTGATTGATCAGATGCCGTTTGTTCCTTTCTCCCCATGCGTCTGCCCCAGTCTCTATGAGCCTCCCATTCTAGTCTCACACTGCCCCTCATTCCCATCTCCTCCTGTCTCACTCGGTCATCTCTCCGAGCTCCATCTCGCAGCCTGGTCTCTCTCTCTCCACATGTCTGCTCCTGTGTTCTTCTTCTACATTCTTCTCTCTCTGTTCCCCTTGCTGATCTCTCCGCATTCCATCATGTTGCCCTGCTCTCTCTCTTCTCCCCAACTCTCTTGTCTCTCCAACTTCCCAGCACTCTGGGCCAACACTGCTCCTAGTCTGGTAGCCAAATCAACTTAAGAAAGCCCTTCCTGAGTGCCATCAGGCTCAGGAGAGGAATCACCACCTGAGGTATTCCAAAGCTCTTCCTGACTGCCCAAGGGCAAAATACCTCTTAAGGTGTTTTTCTCCTTTCCTCAGTCCAATAACTCTATCAACATCTTAATACTAGTTATTTTTGTAAAAACACAGTAAGAGATACCATTGAGGCTTGTAGGGCAGCTCTTCTGGGAACATCTTGCCACAGACTCAGACTACGGATCTCAGGCTAGATTAATCATTCTTAACCCTAGCAGGGTCTGAATCTAGTTATTACTTTTTGGATCATGACAGCATTTGTCCATGACCTAGGTCTTAACTTATAGTTAGGCATTATGGCACTTTGACAAGACCCATCTGGATGCCAGAGTAGTACATAGCTTACCACTTGCCCTGGTTCCATTCAGTCCCTCATCAGGACCCTGCTTTTGGGGGTGCTATGAAGTAAGGGCAGCTGAGGCTTAGGTGAGAGAACAGGTGGAAAATAACACTAAGAGTGTGTTACAAAAGCATAGCATACTGTCTTCTTGTGTCCATACAAAAAGGACATTGCTCTGAATAAACTATGCAAAGGACTTAGGGAGAAGAGAAAAACAATATTTACAAGTCAACAGAGAGCAGAGAAAGAAGTTACAAATAAACACCAAGGAATGGGAGCACTGTGATGGAAGCAACCCAATAAACCTAAACTACCTGAGGCTATGCAGGAAGGACAAAACGGTGTTATACTATACTTAGGCAGGGTCAGTAAACTCAGAAAGAGTCATTCTGACCTCTTAGGGCTGGCTGCAACCATTGGGGAAAGAAAAAATGACTGCTATTTACTTAATACTCTTTAATTCAAAAAATATGAAGACAATGATATATTATCCATTACGATCCAAATTCAATGCTACCTGAACTTGTCTCTGCATCACTGAGACATACTTTCTCTGTTCAGAGCCCCTGAAACAGGACATTTCCACAGTCCAGCATTTCTAGATGCATGATATCAGGACCCCCTCCATCAGAATCAGCTAAGGAAAGATTGTCAGAATGCAAGTTCATAGGTATGGTCTTCTCTTGATCTGATCAGACAGTCTACAATCAGACTTTACCCATCTGTATGTTTCCAAGATTTCTAGAAGATTCTGATGCATATTAAGTGTTTGAATATTCACAGTGTATAAATGTTTGCGTCTATAATGCACACACATACGTTGGACATTATATATGCCCATTCAGTGAAACTAATTACACTAAATATAAAGTAATGTCTCTAAACCTTGATCCTGCTTTAAATCAGAAGCGCACGAGTATTTTAAGACTAATATTGTGGTCCTTTGGGAAAATCTGATAGAACTAAAATTCTCTCAAATTTGCTAGGGATAGTATAATAACTTCCGTATTAACTTTTAGGGCATTTTTATCTATGCACCCCGGTCAGGTACTAGTAGTGGGGTCTCATTCTCTAGAGTCTGAGAGGTCCCAGGCCTAACTAGAAACATGTGCCCTTCAACATCACCAGGATGGCTGTGCTGTCCCTGGCACCGGCAAAGGGCCAAGCAATATAGCACCCTTGGGCCTTTGCAAAGAGCCTCAATCTGAATAGTTAGGAATTGCAAGTGGGGTCCTCGACATCCTGGGAACTGCCTAGGCAACCTCTCCCACCAAAAAAAAAAAAAACTTAAATTTCAAATATTTTCTAGCTGATATCCAGCCTAAAAAGAAAAAAATCACAAATGAACTAAAAAGGTAAATGAACGATTTACTGATTAATCTGCAGATACAAAAATAAAAAAGGTGGGTGGCAGGGTGGACACCAAACAGAAGAAATGAGATAATTCTTTTTAAAAAGGGTGTATAGAGTTCAGGATGAAGTGACTAAAATCTTTGTAAGAAAAGAGCAAGACTGGCACAGCAGAGTAGTATATCAGTTCTAGAGACATCTGAAAAGTCTTCTGTAATTGGGGTTTAATTGTAAATTTCACACTTGCTTGAGGGAAGCCCTCAGGTCATAGGTGCTTTCCAGTTGAATGGAGGCTTTGCTTACAGGTTCATAGATCTCATCAGACTGCCCTTGGCTGGAGCAAATTAGCTGCCCCAACCTGCCCTTGGGTCAGGAGCCCAAATTCAGTATGTACTGACCTTAAAGCTCAAGAATGGAGGCAGGGTGGGAGGGGGGGTGGGGGGAAATGGGCACTGGTGGAGGGATGGGTATTTGATCATTGTATGACCGAAACTCAGGCACAAGGATTTGTAAATCTACAACTGTACCTCATGGTGCTTCACTAATATATATAAAAAAAAAAAGAATGGAGAGAGACATTTCGCTTAACATGATACTTTCCGTGTAGAAAGAAAGGGATAGACATAGAAAGATTGCATTCATCTGGGGAACATAAAGCAACAAAATAGGAGACTAACACCCAGGAATGACCGAGATTAGTACCAGGAATTTTACTCCATGGCTTGGAGGCCAACCACACATGCTAGGGGAAAAGGGAGCTCAGATAGAGAAGGGAACACCAAATAAAGGTGTTGGGAGGATCCTCCCAGGATGGGAGAAGCATGCTGAAAGTAGACTATAGACCAAACATGATTGTCACCCATTGCCTCTTTTGCAAACCACAACACCCAATAAGAGAGAGAGAACAAAAGGGAATACCCTGCCACAGAGGCAGGGTGGGATGGGGGCATGGGGGATGGGAGGGATACTGGGATCCGTGGTGGTGGGAAATGGGCACTGGTGGAGGGATGGGTATTTGATCATTGTATAATTGAAACCCAAGCACAAAAATTTGTAAGTCTACAACTGTACCTCATGATGTCTCACTAATAAAAATTTTTAAAAAAGAATGGAGAGACAGACAGAGGAGGGAGGAGAGGAGAGAGAGAGAGAGAGAGAGAGAGAGAGAGAGAGAGAGAGAGAGGCTGGGGAAAGGGTGGCTCGAGAGAAACTGGGGACATTGGTGGTGGGAAATGTTCATAGGAGGCGGAACTGGGTGTTGGAACACTTATGACTCAAACCCAACAATGCTTTGAGCTCTGTATCTCACAATGATTCAATCTTTAAAAAAAAAAATAAAGAACTAAAGAGAAAAAGAAAGCACCCTTCTGATCTTTCTGTCAGAGATAAGGTCAACCAGCATTCTGTATAATCAGGACATACTCCATATATGATTTCAGCTCAGAATTGACTGTTAAAACGCCCTAAATATTCTTTTTATTTTTCAATGAACTACAAGCACTTGACAATTAGAAATTATTTTTCTGCCACAAACTTTGACATTTAAATCACTGAAACCACAACATTAGCTGTAAAAATTTCCTTCACAGAGGCCAGAGATAAAATAGGGAGGTAAGACTCTTTACTTGCACGCAGCAGACCTCAATTCCCCCAGACACCACATGTGGTCCCTGAGCACTGCCAAGAATAACTCGTGAGCACAGAACCACGTATAGTTGTTAAGCTCGCCTAGGTGTGGCCTACAAATTTTAAAAGGATGTATTTTTAAAAATTTCCTCCACAGAAAAAGATCTGGACAACTTATTAACACCAGTCTACAGGGTTGGCTTAAGGACCTGAAAAGGAATCTTGGAAGTGGAGAGGAGAGTGGCTGAGAATTTAAAATGCTCATTTTGACTAGCCCACATCCAAAAGAATAAAAGCAACCAGTGTTGGCATGGATGTGGGGAGAAAGGGACTATCTCCTTCACTACTGGTGGGAATGCTGACTGGTTCAACCCTTTTGGAAAACGGTATGAACATTTCTCAAAAAATTAGAAATTGAGCTCCCATTTGACCCAGCAATACAACTTCTGGTAATATATCCCCGAGATGCAAAAAAGTCTAGTAGAAATCACATCTGCACTTGTATGTTCATTGCAGCACTGTTTACAATAGCCAGAATCTGGAAAAAAAAACCCAAGTGCCCTAGAACAGATGACTGGCTAAAGAAACTTTGGTACATCTACACAAAGGAATACTATGCAGCTGTTAGAAAAGATACAGTCATGAGATTTGCATATAAGCGGATCAACATGGAGAGTATTATGCTAAGTGAAATGAGTGAGAAAGAGGGACAGACATAGAAGGACTGCACTCATTTGTGGAATATAAGGGAACAGAATGGGAGACTAACACCCAAGGATAGTAGAGATAAGGACCAGGAAAATTGTTCCATGGCTTGGAAGCTGGCCTCACATGCTGGGGGGAAAAGGCAACTCAGATAGAGAAGGAAACACCAAGTAAAGAACGCTTGGAGAACCCACTCGAGATGGGAGATGTGTGCTGAAAGTAGACTATAGACCGAACATGATGGCCACTAAATACTTGCATTTCAGACCACAACACCCTAAAAGGAGAGAGAGAGAGAGAGAGAGAGAGAGAGAGAGAGAGAGAGAGAGAATGTGCCTGCCACAGAGGTGGGGGTGGGGGTGGTAGGAAGAGGGTGGGGGGTGAGTGGATGGAGTGGTGATGGGAGGAATACTGGGAACATTATTGGTGGAGAACAGGCACTCGTAGAGGGATGGGTACTGGATCATAGTATGACTAAAACATAAACCTGAAAATTTGTAAGTCTGTAACTGTACCTCACAGTGGCTCATTAAAAAAATTTTTTTAAAAATTTTAATAAAATAAATTTTTAAAATGCTCATTTTTTTTTATAGGGCTGGAGCGATAGCACAGTGGGTAGGGCGTTCGCCTTACAAGCGGCCAACATGGCCAACCCGAGTTCGATTCCTCCGCCCCTCTCGGAGAGCCCGGCAAGCTACCGAGAGTATTCGATATGCCAGACACAGTAACAACAAAGTCTCCAATGGAGACGTTACTGGGCCCGCTCGAGCAAATCGACGATCAACGGGAGGGCCTTTACCTTTGCCTTTACCTTTACCATTTTTTTATATTTAAAAATGAAGTATCACAGTGGGTAGGGCATTTGCCTTGCATGTGGCCGACCCGGGTTCAATTCCTCCGCCCCTCTCGGAGAGTTCGGCAAGCTACCGAGACTATCTCGCCCAAGCGGCAGAGCCTGGCAAGCTCCCTATGGCATATATGAAATGCCAAAAACAGTAACAACAAGTCTCACAAGGGAGATGTTACTGGTGCCCACTCGAGCAAATCAATGAACAATGGGAGGACAGTGCTACAGTGCTAAGAATAAAAGAAAAAGATTTTTAACCACTTAAAAAGATAACTTAGGGGGTGGGACATGTGTTTTGAAATCTACAAATCAGCCACAGCCCACTCTAATAACTAACTTCCGAAAGTTAGTCAGTGAGGTTCCACACTGCTAGAAATGGTCACTCACCAAGGGTTCCATTTCATGGCTCGGGGCTGAGCTCCTGGAAGTCATCCTGCTAAGAGCCTCTTTAAACAGCCACTGCACTAATAGAGGTGAAAATCTCCCTGCACTCCCACACTGCTGTTTGAAAAGCATCAGCTCCTGAACACAAGACTTCCCAAAGAAGGCATATAAAAGCAACCCTGGAATTGTTTGGAGAGATCATGCCTAAGACATAATTTACCAGTTACAGATGATCTGTAAGTTCACCTTCCTTTACAACATCAATTGTAGCACTGTAGCATTGTCCTCCCATTGTTCATCAATTTGCTCAAGTGGGCACCAGTAACGTCTCACAACAAATTGTGAAACAAGCTGTATTGTTTTTGGCATATCGAATACGTCACGGGTAGCAACAGAAATATATTTACTGTTAAATATATAAATTTGCTCTAATGATTGATAACTATGCTTACAATCTTGGGTGAGAGTTAATATCTATTTTTTCTATTTGTATCTCCCAATGTAAAAATAATAGTGTAAATTTGTTATGAATTTTCTGAATAATGAACATTTTTAATTAGAGAAATGTCCTTTTATACATCTTTCAATAGGAGGCAATTATTATTCAGTTCAGTGTCAAAAATTGAAAGTCATATGTAAACAATATATAATACAAGTTTATTAGAAGAGACATACTAACAAGCTCCTCAAATACTTCTAAATGAAGTTAATAAAATACTGAAGTTTTTTGATTAAGAGAAATACATATGAAGAAGTTATAAAATAATCAGCAAAAATCATAATGGCTTCCGTGCTATATATCATTATTGGTCTTCAGTTCAATGACTGAACATACGGTTACCATAACTATTTTTAAATTCCAAAATTGCAATTAAATTTTTAAGGGTCAGGATAGAATCTGTAATTTAAAAAAGTGTAATACCTTCATTTACTGTTATAGATCAGATATCTGTGTCACCTGTTTTTATGACATAGTCATGTCACTGTCACTGTCCTCCCATTGTTCATTGATTTGCTCGAGCGGGCCCAGTAACGTCTCCATTGGAGACTTTGTTGTTACTGTGTTTGGCATATCGAATACATCACGGGTTTACACATAATCATAATGCAGAAAAAAATTTTCATTCCTTGTGAATTTTTTTTCTCATGATATAGTTGGTTTAAAAAGCTACTGACAGTTAAATCCCTTCCAGATAATACCTCAAACAAAAGCAAATATTTACAGAAATATCTCCTATTTAATTAGGAGTTAATGAAAAAAATGCTTTGTTGGGGATGGAGAATCCACAAATATAAATGTCAGTGTAAAGATGCAAACAATTTTATTCAAAGTTGTGGCAAAGCATGAATAATTCTACAGAAGATGTTGGTGGTCCTGTATAATGTTACTTAAACTACATTAATATCCTTTCTGTTGACATTGGGACAGTATTCATGGAATTGCTTTCAAACTTAATCACTGTTTAAACTGAACAGTTAAAGGATATTTATTATTTCATTTGCATTCAGTATTCTTCTTTTCTCTCAAATTTAAAAACCTGTTGACTCTCTTTAGAAAATGCCTTTGAGAGAATACTCAGTTAATTTTGAAGCACTGAAATTATACTTTAATTCTGGTAACCCAAAAAGTTCCTGTTGACTTTTTAAATAATTCACTGAGTGAAGCCTACTTATTTCTGTTCGTAATTTTCATTCTCTTTAGCAAAAGGATTATGCAAATTGAAAGAAAAGCAAACAGTAATATTAAGGTGTTCTGTTGCTCAAAGGAACATGCTGAATGGGTTAAAAAGAATTGATGAAAAATTTATCCCTTTATGTGTCACAGTTGTTCTTACTAGGCATGACATTACTTAGTAATAGAAAAAGAAATTCTAACTTGAATAGATAATTATTACAAAATTTGCTGTGACTATCTTTCTAAATAGATTTCATCTCTTGAAAAATTCAATTATTTCATATGGATGGTACTAAATATTCCTCCAGCAGAGAACAAGCGGATTCATAATTTATAGTATTAAAGAAGAAGCTTGACTACCCCTCCTTCCAATCTCTTGCAAGAACTCCGACTCTCGCCATTACTGAGAAGGTGAAGGAAGAAAAGGAATTAAGCCAAGTAATCTGGCAGTTACAATTGGTCATTTTAAATCTCACCAACATGAGGGATAGCCCATCTGATTGATATGATAGAAGATGTGTTTAAACAGGAAGAAGGGTGGGTGCTGAAAGATGATAAAGTGGTATGCATTAAACCGTATCAATATTAATACTGTAAACCACAGTGCCAAAACGTATTTTTTAAAAACTAGTGCCTCTCATTGGGGCATTTCGGTGATGGGAAGCAAATGTCTGAAGGGGACATTGGTGGAGGGAAGTGGGCTCTGGTGAAGGGGGTGGTGTTGAAACACTGTATGGCTGAAACCTTATCATAAATATCTTTGTAATTTCACAGTGACTAAATGAAAATTTAAAAAGTAGCTAAAGGGCTATTTATAGTAAAGATTCAAGGGGATCAAGATTAGGAGACTCAGCTGTGCTTGAGCAGAAGGCAAGAAAGCAGTAGTTTTCCTGTAGCATGAGAACAAAGTCAAAAGGACAAAAATCTGTGAGACTACAAGTACTAAAAGACAGGCCGTGAGCCTTAGAGACAAACCTAAGAGCATCAGCAACAGACCAGGAGGACAGTAGTGGACTTCAAGAGACAGAAACAGGAACTGGAGAGGTAGTATAGGGGTAAGTGCTCTTACCTTGCCCAACCTAGGTTCAATTCATGGCACTGCTTATGGTTTCTCAAGCACCAACAAGAATAATCCCTGAGCACAGCTAGATGGGACACAGAAACACACACACACACACACACACACACACAGAGAGAGAGAGAAGTAAGAAAACAGAAAAACAGAATGTGATAGAACTAGTTAGATACCAACATAGAACAAAGACAATGCCAGAAAGAAACCTATAAGGAACCAGCATGAGACCTGGATATAGTAAACTGGGGCAGGTGTGCAGGAGTAATAGCACAGTAGATAGGGCGTCTGCCCTGCACACGGCCAACCCAGATTCGATTCCCAGTATCCCATATGGTCCCCGAGCACTGCCAGGAGTAATTTCTGAGTGCATGAGCCAGGAGTAATCCCTGTGCAATGGCGGGTGTGACCCAAAAAAGAAAAAAAAAGAAAAGAAAACTGGGGGATCCAAAAATTACCTTCTTAAATCTTTTAAATAAATAACTTTAAGTTCATAAAGTTCATTGGCGCATTGTATGCTAATTTTGCATACAAAATTCAAGTACCCACTTAGGAACTAAACCAATTGCACAGTGACTCTACCACTGGCTATTGTGATTCTCTGAGAACTGAGAAAGATGTTCAAGTTCTGTTGAACCCAGAAACTTTCCTTTCACCTCTTATTTAAAGTCCAGTTGCAATGGAGAGCTTCTAAGGAGATCTAAAGGAAATGCCCAGATAAGCTTAAATCTCAAGGAGATATTCCTCAGTATGGCCATGAACCAGCTATACCATGTGACCTCATAGAAAAATTTCCCTAACTAAAAGACAGCTCAGATAGAGAAGGGAACACCAAGTAAAGTGTGGTTGGAGGACCCGATTGGGATGGGAGATGCATGCTGAAAGTAGACCATAGATGGAACGCAACAGCCACTCAATACCTCTATTGCAAACCACAACACCCAAAAGGAGAGAGAGAGAGAGAAAAAAAGGGAATGTTCTGCCACAGAGGCAGGATGGGGTGGGGTGGGTGGGATGAGGTCAGGGAGTGGGCGTGACACTGGGATCATAGGTGGTGGAGAATGGGGCACTGGTGGAGGGATGGGTACTCAAGCATTGTATGACTGAAACACAAGTACGAAAGTTTGTAAGTCTGTAACTGTACCTGATGGTGACTCACTAATGAAAAATTTTTTTTAAAAATTCCCTAACCACTTAATTCTCAAGGCTCCAGAATCCCAGTCAAAGTCTGTCAATATCAGGTCTAAATTATCAGACCATCTCTCCACAGATAACTGAACATATCCAGGGTCTCTTACTATTCCTTCCCTGAGAAGCTCTCTATTCTTCTCCCATATCCATATCTGGTTTCACTATACACATTCGGGGACAATGTCTTAACTCCTAAACCTCACTTTCTATTAAGAACAATGGAGTGGTTGAAATATTTGTTGCTGAGTAGAGGGATTTTCTTTTTATTCAGTATTATGCAAAAATTAAAGTCATTCATTGGAGTGATAGCACAGCGGGTAGGGCGTTTGCCTTGCATGCAGCCAACATGGCCAACCCGAGTTCGATTCCTCCGCCCCTCTCGGAGAGCCCGGCAAGCTACCGAGAGTATTCGATTCGATATGCCAGACACAGTAACAACAAAGTCTCCAATGGAGACGTTACTGGGCCCGCTCGAGCAAATCGATGATCAACGGGAGGGCCATTCTTCCAAGAGAGTATGCAAAAGGAAATAAGAATTTCGCATCCATTGCTCAAGAAAGCATAATAATGAGGAAAGGAGAAGATAAGGCATAGCAATGGGTAAATTCAAAGCTGTCATAGACAAAAGAAACAAAGGGTTATATGTAGATGCATATACAAAATGCATATATTATGTAATAATATAACGCATAATAAATGCATATTCATTAAAGGTTATTGAGAATGCATGTTGACTTCTTTGTCAACAAAGAGTAAGAAATGGATAGATGTTTTGAGCAGTTGCAACATGAACACCCAAAGATTAAACCTTTCACCCATTCAGTGTTGATTTGATAGAAGCATCCCAGATCCACACACACACACAAAATAAAAATCAAATGCCAGAAATTATGGGGCAAAAATAATTCTGGAGTAGCACTGTAGCACTGTCCTCCCATTGTTCATCTATTTGCTCGAGTGGGCCCAGTAATGTCTCCATTGTGAGACTTGTTGTTACTGTGTTTGGCATACCGAATACATCATGGGTAGCTTGCCAGGCTTTGCTGTGCGGGCGAGATATTCTCCGTAGCTTGCCGGGCTCTCCAAGTTTAACCTCAATTATGTTACCATATTTTGATTATCTTAAGACAGCAAGAATGTATTTTCGGTATAAAATAGAACTTAAATATTCTGCGATTATTCTGCACTTTAAAAGTTATTCTGTCACTCTACTCCCGTTGTTCATCAATTTGCTCCAGCAGGCCCAGTAACACTGTGAAACTTGTTACTGTGCTTGGCATATCGAATACATCATGGGTAGCTTGAGAGGCTTTGCATTGTGGGCTAGATACTCTCGGTAGCTTGCCAGGCTCTCCGAGAGGGACAGAGGAATCGAACTCGGGTCTGCTGTGTCGGCTGCATGCAAGGCAAACACCCTACCCACTATGCTATCACTCCAGCCCTAATTAGAAAAAATCAAAATTAAAATAAAGTGGGTGAACATTCTTGGCATAAAAGAACTTGAGTGTACACATAAAGCAGGGAAACAAATTTAAGGATGGAAGTCACTGTAGCTATAGGTAGAAAAACATTCTCTATGACGATATAATTTATGGGGAAAAGAAACAAGAATTGAACATTACACAAAGCATATACATGTAACAATAATCACTGGGTCTAAAATGCCCAACCACTGAGAAAAAGTTGGGAGTTTAGAAAAATTAGAATGTTAAAAAAAAAAATTGGGACTACTGGGATCAAACCGATAAGTACAGCAGTTAATGTGCTTACCTTGCACCTGGTCGATGTGAATCTGATCACCTGCATCCATGTGGTTCACGAACCTTCGAGAAGTGATCCCTGAGCACAGAAGTAAGTCTCCCAAGTCCCACTGGGTGTGGGTATGGACCCAAAACATATAAAAAAAAGGAACTCATGAAAATTCATGAGCAAAAAAAATACTATGGTAAATATGATAAATACCTAGTACAAAATGAAAGAAATATTTTAATTTAGGAGTCCCCAAAAGACCTCAGGATCGTTATCTTGTCCATCAGCAAGAGGCTGCTCATTCAAACCCTGGGGTCTTCCCTTGCACTGTGGCAGATCTGACAGCTCTGCTGTTTGAGGTTTCAGGTGTGGATTGGGGGAATTTATGGAAACCAGAGGGTCCTCTGATGTTCTTAAAAGTTCAAGAAGTAAATATTCAAAGATATTGCCAACATATATAATTGAAATAATAATACCAGTTGCCAAATAGGACAACTTATGACAAATCATCAGCACTTACATATACTGCTCTGAGTATCTTGTATTCTTTTGATTCAATTGTTCTTCACCCATGATGCACATTGTGTTTTTCTCGTAGTAAAGGTGAGGAAACTAGGGCTTAAGGGAACTAAGTTATTCTCAAGTTGTACAATTAGCGATATAAAGCCAGGCTGTGCCATTTTTTTTTCTTGTTAAGACTAAAGATCTCAAAAGATTTCTTCTTCCGGTGCAATATACCTCTAAAAGGCCACATACCTGAAATGTGCGTTTGGGGGATATTTTGTAATGAGCTCATCTGTTTAATTAGCTGAAAACCCCATAAACTTTCTTCTCCCATCAGGGAACAATCAGTCTAACTTCTAACTCCATATATTCTATTTGCCTATTTGTATTTTATATATAAAAGTACCAAATATTTTGGTATACCAATTTTTTATTTTAGGCATCTTTTCCTCACTTTTTGTTTGTATGATGTGTCCATATTTCTGTGTATATGACAAGTCATTCATTCACATTATTGCCTTGTGTTTTATGATGTGCTTACCAAAATGTATGAGAACTTGAGTAGTTCTCAGTTTACAATTTGCTCTTTTGTGAACAATCAAGTGAGGACATTTCTTCTATATTTTTTATGTTTGCTTTTAAAGTAAAAATATATTCAACCTAACTTTTAGGATAGTGAAACATTGTATGTGGTCCTTTCATGGTGGATAATGCAAATTTCATGTTTGCTTCTGCAATTTTGTTCATGAGAAACAACTGTGTTCATAAAAGTGTCCCTAACTAAACTGATCGTTTTAAGACTATGTACAGCACCCATATACCAGGTAGCTATCAACTATTTGAGTTCACCATATGCATTATTCCACAAGGTTGTGTTTTGCTGAACTTTTTTATCTGTCACTTTTCTGTATTATGCAGAAGTACACACACACAAACACACACACACGCACACATGCACACACACACACACACACACAAACACACCTCATCCCAGACAGGCTTAAGAATACTGATCTCAAATTGCCAACCAAGGTATAAAAAAAAAAAATTAAAAAGAGAGAAGATTTAAAACGAGAGAAGAAAAACAGGAAAGATTTTAAAAGAGAGAAGAAGAAATAAGGGGGCATTGTGAATTCTAGAGTAAGTCTCATTTGAGTCCACTTAAGTGACAACACTGTGAAAATGAAAGTCTTTTTTGTTCAGAAAGACTGAAACAAAGTCAAATGTTGGAAAACCAACAAAAAGTTCAAGACCTAAGGAAACAAGAGCAGTAGAAAGATTGTTGAACATGTGGATTGAAAAGAGAAAGCTAACAATATAAAAACAGGAACAACTTGTCTCACAGTTAAGGAGAAGCACCATCAACATGTGAAGACCTCAACGAAAACTGCCAAATCCTGCTGAAATTGCTCATTTGTGTGCTGGTGTTGCCTGCTTCAGTGCCTTCAAACATGACACAACTTTACAAAAGTCTGAACCCTCAGGAAAAGCCGAAAGTGCTAATAAGAACATGCAAAAGAATGTCCAGGAGTTGTAAAGCAATAATGTTAATTGACAAAAAGTGTATGTATTAAAACTTTTTTGGTTAGGGGCTGGAGCGATAGCACAGCGGGTAGGGCATTTGCTTTGCATGCGGCTGACCCGGGTTCGATTTCCAGCACTCCATATGGTTCCCCGAGCACTGCCGGGAGTAATTCCTAAATGCATGAACCAGGGTGTGACCCCAAAAGCAAAAAAAAAAAATACGTTTTTGGTTAATACATTACAAATTTTAATACGCTCCTATACTGTGCTAGATGGCAGTCTCAGAATTGGGGAGACAGCTTAGAACACTGGCACATAGGTTTTGCAATACTGGAGGTGGAATTTTGATCCTCAACACCTCATGATTCCATGGTACCAAAACAACCCGAGTAGCAGGCCAGGGGCAGCTGACCCACCCCCAGAACCTTCAGGTAGGACATCAAAAAGCAAGGAAAAAAAACTGGGGGCAGACTGGAAAGATAGTACAGTGGGTAGAGTGCTTGCCTTGCACACCTGACCAGGGTTTAATCCCTGGCATCCCATATGGTCCCCTAAGCACTGCCAAGAGTGTTTTCTGAGTGCAGAGACAGGAGCAACCCCTGACCTTTGCTGGTATAGCCCCCAAACAAACAAAACCTAGGCCTCCAGATACGTTCACATTCTAAACCCCAGCACCTGTGAGAGTTTCAACATTTGAAAACTCATCTTTTCAAATGTAATTAAGAATCCAATCTGATTAATCTAATGTAAGCTTCAACCACTGACATTTTGTAATGTGCCTATCAAGTTTACAGTTGGGGATGTGGTGGGGGTGGGGGAGGGAATATGGGAGCACTGGTGGAGGGAAGAGGACACAGGTGATGGGATTGGTGTTGAAATATTATATGCCTAAAATGCAATTATCTAAAACTTTGTAAATCACAGTTCTTTAAAAAACAAAAAATCTAGAAGAAAGCATTCAAGGTTCTGAACATGATTCTGAATCCAACAATAAGTGTCTTTTTTTGTTTGTTTTTATTTTTTTGCTTCTTGGGTCACACCCGGCAATGCTCAGGGGTTACTCCTGGCTCATGCACTCAGGAATTGCTCCTGGCGGAGCTCGGGGGACCATATGGGACACTGGGAATCGAACCTATGTCGGCCATGTTGGCTGCATGCAAGGCAAACGCCCTACCCGCTGTGCTATCGCTCCAGCCCCGATAAGTGTCTTTTTTAAGAGACAAAAATAGAAGACATGTAAATAAGAAAAGACAAATAAAGATGAATATACAGAGATAGGGGAAATAAAGCCACAAACAAATGATCTCAACAGAACTCAACAAAAAGGCAATTTTGGTAAATGTTTCTAAATATTCTATGCATGGCTGAAAACAATATACCTTATCTTATTACTAAATTCAACTTTCAACATATTTAGTCCAAACTTTTAAATTATTATTTATTATTTCTGTAATTATCAGCTATGATTGTTTTAGATGATAGTTTTGTGTATATCTTTCAATTTTTCTGTTTTTGATTTATGTATTTTGAAGTTATCTTATTATGTGTATAAAAATTGATAGGGCTGCAAAGATAGTACACCACATAAAGTGCTTGCTTTGCATGCAGCAAACCCAGGATCGATCTACATCACCATATATGGCCTCTGGAGCACTGCCAGGATTAACCCTTGAGCACTTATTATTATTATTATTTGTCATGGTAACTAATATTTTTAGATTTATATTTCTTCATTTTATTTATTTTTATTACTGTTCCTTTTTCTATTATTTCCCTTTTTGTTTAATAATTTGTTTTTGTTGTGTTATTTTCTCTACTGCATAAATTTTAATGAAACCCTATTTGTTTGTTCATAAAGATTCTCTTAAGTTTACTTTAGACATTCTTATCTTACTACATTTAATATATATTGATTCTCACTATGTCTCAAGAAATATTTAGAATGTTTAGGTTCTATTTACCCCTTACTCAATTTTTGTATAGTTTGCAAGTATTTTAATACTCATACATTTTAAATTTCATGATAAAATACTATTAGTTTACTTATACTTTCATATCTACTTTGGAGATTATTCTTCTTTTTTATTAGGATTTGTTTCCAACTGGAAATAAATTTGATTAACTTTATCTTGTATGGGAATGGCTTTAATGTGCTTTCACTATTCCAGAATATTCTTGTACATTCAGAATTCCAGTTTCTGAACTGATGCTTGTTTCATTTTTATTCTAAAGACGTTTTCTTTTAATTCAGTTCTCACTAATTGCTTTTGAGAAGACTGAAGTTATTATTATTGGTATTTAATTTTAGGTATTCTGTTCTTTACTTCTAGATACTAATAACTTCTTTATAGTTTCTGCCAAGTTAATCATAATGCACCTCTGTATATTTTTCTTTATAGTTTTCATACTTTAATTCTTAAAAAAAAAGTTTGAACCTATGAGCAAGATCTTTTTAACACTTAAAAACTGCCCTGTCATTATATTTTAATTAGTTCTTCTGTACTGCTATTTCTTTCCTTTCCCTTTGGAAATTCCATTGAACACATATTACATTTTCTCACCATATTTCTCATGTCCCATTACTCATTTTCAACGCTGTTTGCTTCCTATGTTTCAACTAGAATATCTTCTACTGACCAGTTTATTGATCCTCTTTCCTGCTGTGTGCAATCTACTATTAAACTCATCAATCACTCTCTGGTTTCTCTACCCATATGTTAGATTTTTAACACTATTTCACTTTTCAGAAATTAAGCTTCACATCATTAATGATGTTCTCTGCTTTATTGTCTATTTTCTTGAAAGTATTAATCAAAACTATTTCATTTTCCCTTTATAAAAATTGTAGTTAAGGTAACCTGGTTACCTCAATAACGTTTACATTTATACTTTTGGGGAGTGGGCTCCATCACCTTCAAAGTGCCCAAGATAGTCCTTCACAGTCCTAATGTCATATCTAGTAACAGCTATTTTAAACTATATCTATGATCACTGCAGTAGCTGGACCATCTGTGTGTTTTTTCAAGTTTTTTCCTTCCTTCCTTCCTTCCTTCCTTCCTTCCTTCCTTCCTTCCTTCCTTCCTTCCTCTATTTCTCTTTCTTTCTCTCTCTCTTCTTTCCTTCCTTCCTTCCTTCCTTCCTTCCTTTCCTCTCAACCCTAATTACTGAAATGCCTGGTTTTTATTTTAATATTCAATTTCAACATTCTTGTGAGAAACTTCAAAGGTTACAGATGTATTATTTTTCCCTATCTTCTGGCAGACTAAGTATAGATGCCCAGCTTCATTTATGGACTAAATTCACTTAATGTATGTAACAGTTTTTAACTGAAGTTTTACTTATTTGCTTTCATTTCTACCTTGAGACTATAGCTCACAGAGGACTAACAAAGCACAAGCTGTGGTATATGTGTGTGTGTGTGTGTGTGTGTGTGTGTGTGTGTGTGTGTGTGTGTGTGTGTGTTCTAAAGTTTGGGTCTTCTACTGCCTTGAAATGTCAAGAAAAAAAATCCACTCTTACTATGAACTTTCTGCTTACCACCTTATATTTTTGTCTTGTGAAATTTAACGATTCACCAATGCCTCAAGGGTAAAATTGGTCAGATGTTGATTATCCTTTTCTATAGCTCCCTTTCCACCAGGGGCGAGATGTTACAACATACATTTGAGGAATGTGAAATGTACCCATCAGACACATATTGCATTGGAATTAACATTATCTCAGTAAAAAAAAATAATAAATCTACAAACACAAGATTTTAGGACATGCAAACACACACATCACATCTTGGTCTACATTTACCATATATATACACTATTCTGTCAGCTACCATCTTTACCTCAAGATAATTCTACATTGGGCTGGAAAGATGGTACAGCCAGTAAGGCACTTCACTTTCAGGAAGCTGACCAAGTTTGATCCCCAGCACCACATATGATCCCCTGAATTCCACCAGGAGTGATCCTTGTTTGCAGTGTCAGAACTAAGCCTGAACACAGCCACATGTGGCCCAAAACCTAGAAGAAAAAAAAGTAAAGGAAGCTAACATTTTTATTTCATACCAGCAAAAATAGATATATTATTTTTTATTTATTATCTGCAGAATATGGATAAGCAATAATTAATTGATAACATAATAATATGTATCTTTCTGACTTTTTAATATTAAAGTTTTCAACTTGAAGAAAGATAGAAATAGCACAATCAACACTAGTAAAACTTTCCTGGTTGACCAAAACTTGGCCAAGCACCAAAACGTAGCCAAGCACCTAAACTGTCTCCTACATCTATTTGCATACGTCTTATAAAATCAAAAGTAAGTTCTCAGAAGAACACACACATGCATTATGGTTTTTAATGCATAATTAGCTTTGACATTTTATCCTCCACCTTTTTTTCAGCTTATCTCCCAAGTGATATCTGATCACCCTTGCTGGTCTTCAGCAACACCCCCAATGCCCAGGTTTCCTCTTAGAAAATTTCAAGCCATTGTTCCCCCACTCTCTATGCCTATAAATTCTCACTTGCCCATGCTGTATGCAGAAGAAGAACTGAGTCCAATCTCTCTTTCTTAGTGTAAAATCTTAATGTAAAAAAAATTTCTTAGTGTAAAATCCCTTTACAGTGGTTCCTATATACCTGTAATGACATGCTGAATAGTCTGTCTTACCATCTTTAAAGAAGCACCATTAAATGTCTATTTTTTCTTTAACACATTTATCATCCAGATTCAAAATATTAGCAGTGTGTCATTTTATGCTCTAAGTTCTTCCACATGCAGCTACTAAAAATAAGAATCATATTTCTCCCTGATTACCATAATAAGTTGGACAGTTTTGTTGAGTCAGTTGTTAATACAAATAGTACTTTATTTAGTTAGTTTTTGGGGTCACACCCAGTACTGTTTCGGCCTTATTCCTCGCTCTGCACTCAGACATTATTCCTGGTGGTGGTCTGGGGATCATATGGGGTGACAGCAATCAAACTCAGGTGAACAATGTGCAAGGCAGGCATCTTGCCCACTCTACTATCTCTCCAACTCTACAAATAGCACTTTCATAAAGATTATCCATACATCCATATATATATATATATATATATATACATATGTTGTCTGATTTTTGCTCATATAATGACGTGAATTATTGTAATCAATAGTTTTGCTGGTGTAAAGTATAGGTACCGATAAAATTTTGATAATAACTTGCAGACTGTTTTCCAGAAAAGTTGCACCAATTTGCACTCCCAATAAACAGTATATGGGAACTCCTTTGAAGGAGAGAGCTTTTGATGTTTCTCTTTGGGTGTCTCATCTGGTGATCTTGGCATCCTGTGATATACAGAGTGCGTCAATTAGCACTTGAAAGTCGCCATCTGTATGAAGACACTCGGGGCTTCTAAACCCAGGGATGCGTTTCAGATCCTTAAGTGTTTTCTCAAGGAAGACAAACACCAAGAAGATAAATTCTAAAATTTCTGCTTTTATTATCTATGTATGTTTAAATCATAAAAGGTTCTAGTAAAGCCTAAATAAAAGGCAATTCAGTTTTACATAAGCACTGTCAAAAGGAATGCAAGAGGTAGAGCTAGTCAAATTTGAGTGTCTTTGCCAAGGAGCTCATTCTAGTGCATTTTTACGTCCTTTATATTCTCCCCTGGTGAACCAAATTAAATGTGTCTCAAAGACAAGAAAAAATATTGGCTTTGAAAATGTTTATTTTAGATAAAAGAAATAATTACCAAAGAGTATTATAATAATTCAAATAGAATTAATTGATCCTATATTAAGTTAAACAAATTGTTTCAGACACTACTGAGCATGAAGACAGATGAGTATAACTGTTTGATGAGGTAGTTAAAGTCATTTAAGTTTTGCCAGAAGGATAATAGAGAGAACTGGTGGAGCAAGCATCTCCTCTGAATATGACTAGCTATGCAATGAATAATTATTTGCAGCAGTCTCTTTGTTTTATCTTCTAGTTTATGAAATATTTTCAACCATCATTGAACATGATGTTCTCATGCAAGTTTATAATAACACCAGAAACCAACATTTATAGAGACTTGACAAAAATGCCAAGAGGTTGTCATATTTGTTTTTAATTTAATTTTTAGTTTTTGTAAATAAGCAACGAAGGTTCAAAAATGTTTAAATAAACGAATTTATCATAACTAGGAATATACAAGACTGAAATTAAACCCAGAATACACAATTTCTCTAACATAAAAATTAATAAAAGTTCATAGTCACTGTCAATGTCACTGTCCTCCCATTGTTCATCGATTCGCTCGAGTGGGCCCAGTAACATTGTGAGACTTGTCACTGTTTTTGGCATATCGAATATGTCACAGGTAGCTTGCCAGGCTTTGCCATGTGGGCGAGGTACACTTGGTAGCTTGCTGGGCTCTCCAAGGGGGGTGGAGGAATCAAAGGTGGAGGAATTGAACTCGGGTAGGCCAGGTCAGCCCCGTTCAAAGCAAACGCCCTACCCGCTGTGCTATCACTCCAGCTCGAAAAGTTCATAGTAGAAGATATAAACATCATAGATGACAGTAGCTGGTTCTGTAGTTAAAAAATAACAATATCAATATTTTCTATAAGTATTATGTAAATCTGATTGCAGCATGTGAAAACAACATAAATTTCATGCTTTCAATAAGTAGAAGTAAAGAAGATGAGATAAATAAAACTTATAAGAATGCCAGAATCTAGAAATAATCAGTATTTACAATGTCTGTACATAGTTTTCCAGAATTATATGTGTATATATAATATAAGTAGCAGATGAATAAATATTTATGTTGCAGCCTACCATTTTTACTGAGGAATATATTGAGACTAGTTTTCCATGTCAATAAATACTCCCTGTTTATATTTATTATGACAGCACTTTTGTTTTTATAAAAATAACAAAAGACCGAATTCAAGCAGCTTAAATAATATAGCTTGCATCTCATACCCATTAATAACTCCCGCCATCAACTATAAATTTTCAAACATATACATTGTTTCTTTTTCATATAAATGCAAAGAGGTTATACAATAGTCTTCATTTTTCTTTGTTCATTTAACTATGTATTATTGAAACTATTCATCTCATTACACACATAGAATATGCCATTGCATAGTTATGCCAATTAATTTAACTGGAATTCAAGTGATAAAAACTTCTGTTTCAGCACTTGTTTCTGATAAAACAAATGGTGATACAATAAATACAGTTTAGTAATAATAGTAGTATTACTAAAGTCATTAATGGTATGCATCAAGCACTGTTCTAATAAATTCACATATGACAATTCAGTTCACACACAACTCTTAGAGACAGTATTATCTTCTGCAAATGAGGAAAATGGATCACATAGAATTAAAATGTATAAATTATACAGATAGAATGTACACATGCATTTCTATATAATTTAATAAATGCATAAACGGTATCATTTCCAAGTTGTCTGAGTCAAGATATTATAACTTCATTGTTTGATTGTAGACTTCACCCATCTATGCTAAGGGTTTATACTCCTGGTGGTGCTCCAGGGACCATATGTGGTGTTAGAATCAAACCAGAGTTGGGCCATGTGTCAGTCAGGCATTTTACCCACTGCACTATCTTTCAAGCCCAAAGATATTATTCATTTTAAGGTTTGCCTAATAAGAGCAAATAAGGTCTGTCTTCATGTGCATTTGTTTTCACACCCCTTTCTATTTCTGTTTTCCTACTGCCTCCTTCCTTCTTTCTTTTTCTTAGGTTTTCTTCTTTTCTTTCTTTTACCAAATCAGTTTCCATTGAGCAAGCATAGTTACAGTAGTATTAAAAGTGTTTTTCTATACTTCATGTGCTACTGTACTAACCTTTCACCAAGTAAAGACCCCTCCACCATTTTCCCAAATTCTCTCCCCCCACACCATTACTATGTCTCAGAATTTATTACATTGACAATTCTAATTCTTTTCTTCTTTTTTATGCTTCACATATGAACAATATCATACAGCATTTGCCTTTTTCTTTCTGGCATATTTCACTTAGCATTAATTTTTCCAGTTCACCCAAGTTGCAAAATTTTCAACTTTTCTTAGTTAAGTAGTACCCCATTGTGCCTATCTACCACAGTTCCTTTTCCCAATTATTATTTATTGGAAACTTGGGGTGTTGACAGATCTTGGCTACTGTAAATAATACTGTGATGAATATTGGTGTGTATATATTTTTGTAGATTAATCACATTTTTGTCATTAATGACATTTTGTACTTGAGATAGATGCCCCAGAGTGGAATTTCTGGATCTTATAGTTCTGTTTATGATTTTTAAGAGGTCTAGATGAACAGATTCTTCCTCAAAGAAAAAAATGTTAAGATCTTCAGTTTTCTAATATTTATGATGTTTTTTTTCATCTGTATACTTACAATTTTTTCTTTCCTTGTAAAACTCAGCACTTTATGCAGATGTTTAATGAATATCCTTGGTAAAACTTCACCTGAAAAAAAATGATTCTAACTCTTTACTCAAACCCAGAACTTGGATTTCCCCGTGTCCATGCTCCAGGCATCCTCTAGGACCCTGGAACGCTAACCACTTCTTGTTCGTCCCCAATGCTTTGCCCGGTTTTCTCCATCGCTCAGGTCAGTCTTTACTCAAACCTGAGACTTGGATTTCCCGCTTCCGTGCCAGGCATCCACTAGGACCCTGGGACACTCACCATCCCTGAGCCTCTTCCTGTTCGTCCCCAATGCTGTGCCTGGTCTTCTCCATACCTCAGGTAGTAGCCCTCCCACACACACACAACAGGTACTCATAGGGGGCGTAGCCTCTTCAGAAGTGGGTGAGGTCTCTGTAGAAGGGTGTGGCCTAATTTTGGGCAGGAGGCCGCTCATGTGGCCACAGGTAGTTTACTCATTGTTACAGCAATCTCGTGTAACATCTCAGTTTCCATACCTCCACACCAACACGAAAAAACAACACAAATCGCCACCATGAGGGGAGCACTATGAAAACAGCCCAGAAGTCTCAGAAGGTGCTACTCACCTAAGGGACCTCTCTGAGAAAGAATTCATATATGAAGTAATGAGGACGTTCAATGAACTCAATGAAACAGTGAGAGAGATATCCAGTAAATTGAAGGAGGACATGAAAGAAACAATGGATCTGACAATTGAGAAAATCCAGGAAGAAATAAGAGCAGAAATTGAGAAATCAGTACCAAATCAAACATCGGGAAATTAATCAACACAATATTAAACAACGAGTGAGTAAGGAAGGAAGTCAAGGACGATATCAAAAAAAAAGGGGCGAGGAAATGAACAGAAACTTTCGCAAAGAAGAAATCCGAATGGCAAAAAGGCACATGAGAAAATGCTCCACATCACTAATCATCAGAGAGATGCAGATCAAAACAACAATGAGATATCATTTCACACCACAGACACCATTTCACACCACAGACACTGGACCACATCCAAAAGAACAAAAGCAACCGGTGCTGGCGCGGATGTGGCGAGAAAGGGACCCTCCTTCACTGATGGTGGGAATGCCGGTTGGTCCAACCCTTTTGGAAAACAGTATGGACGTTTCTCAAAAAATTAGAATTTGATCTCCCATTTGACCCAGCTATAGCACTCCTGGGAATATATCCCAGAGAGGCAAAAAGGTATAGTCGAAGTGACATCTGCAATTGTTTGTTCATTGCAGCACTCTTCACAATAGCCAGAATCTGGAAAAAACCTGAGTGCCCGAGAACAGATGACTGGTTAAAGAAACTTAGGTACATTTACACAATGGAGTACTATGTAGCTGTTAGAAAAGATGAAGTTATGAAATTTACATACAAGTGGTACTACATGGAAAGTATCATGTTAAGCAAAATGAGTCAGAAAGAGCAGGATAGACACAGAAAGATTGCATTCATCTGGGGAACATAAAGCAACAAAACGGGAGACTAACACCCAGGAATGGTTGAGATTAATACCAGGAATTTTGCTCCATGACCTGGAGGCCAGCCACACGTGCTAGGGGAAGAGGAAGCTCAGATAGAGAAGAGAGCAACAAATAAAGGGTGTTGTGAGGATCCTCCCAGGGTGGGAGAAGCATGCTAAAAGTAGTCTATAGACCAAACATGATTGCCACTCAATGCCTCTCTTGCAAAACACAGTACCCAAAAGAAGAGAGAGAGAACAAGGGGGAATGCCCTGCCACATAGGCAGGGTGGGATGGGAGGATGGGGGGTGGGAGGGATGCTGGGACCCGTGGTGGTGGAGAATTGGCACTGGTGGAGGGATGGGTACTTGATCATTGTATAACTGAAACCCAAGCACAAAATTTATAAGTCTATAACTGTACCTCATGGTATTTCTCTAATAAAAAAAATTTTTTTTAATTTAAAAAAAGATACCTGGAAACAAATGAGAATGACGACACGAGCTACCAGAACCTATGGAATGTAGCTAAAGCTGTGTTAAGAGGGAAATTTATAGCTTTGCAAGCATTTCTCAGGAAGGAAGGGAGGGCCCACATAAACAACTTGATTCACACAGCTCAAGATCTTAGAAAAGGACAAACAAAAGTAGCCCAAACCAGGCAAAAGGAAAGACATCATAAAACTTAGAACAGAAATCAATGACATGGAAACCCAAAAAACTATTCGAAAAATCAATGAAACCATGAGATGCTTCTCTGAGAAAATAAACAAGATAGATAAACCATTAGCAAGACTCACAAAGAAAGAGAGAAAGAACTCTAATAAACCGAATCAGAAATGAGAAGGGGGATAATACAACAGAAACCAAAGAAATTCAAAAGGTCATCAGAGACTACTTTGAAAGTCTGTATGCCATGAAACAAGAGAACTGAAAGAAATGGATAAATTCCTGGATTCCTATAATCTCCCAAGACTGAATCAAGAAAACCTAGAGTAACCTGAACAGTCCTATTAACATCAAGGAAACTGAAATGTAATCAAAGGTCTTCCGAAAAACAAGAGCCTGGGGCCAGATGGATTCACTAGCGAATTTTTCCAAACATTTAAAGAGGACCTATTGCCAGTTCTTCTCAAGCTTTTCCAGGAAATTGAAGAAACAGAAACTCTCCCAAACAGTTTCTATGAAGCCCATACATCTGTAAACCCAAAAAGAAACAAAGACACCAAAAGAAAAGAAAACTACAGGCTGATATCCCTGATGAACACAGATGTGAAGATTCTCAACAAAATACAAACAAAGAGAATTCAACAACTCATCAGAAAGATCATACACTATGACCAAGTGGTATTCATCCTGTATATGCAAGGATGTTTTACATTCAAAACTCAATCAACATAATCAATCATATCAACAAAAGAAAAGATAAAAACCATATGATCATATCAATAGATGCAGAGAAAGCATTTGACAAGATCTAGCACCCATTTATGATGAAAACCCTCAGCTAAATGGGTATAATGGGGACTTTCCACAATATAGTTAAAGCCATCTACTACAAGCCTATGGCAAGCATCATTCTCAATGGAGAAATATAAGAGCCTTTCCTCGAAGATCAGAGACAAGACAAGGATGCCCACTCTCTTCACTTCTGTTCAATATAGTCCTGGAAGTACTTGCAATAGCGGTTAGGCAAGAAAAAGATATTAAGGTCATTCAGGTAGGAAAGGAAGAAATCAAGCTCTCACTATTCGCAGATGATATGATACTATACTTAGAGAACCCTAAAACCTCTACCAAGAAACTCCTAGAAAGAATAGAACTAAATAGTAAAGTTACAGGCTATAAAATCAATACCCCAAAGTTCACAGTGAGAAAGAAGAAAGTGACATGAAAAAAACAATTCCGCTCACAATGCAAAGCAGCAGAAAATCAAGTACCTAGGAATCAACTTAAAAAGGAAGTAAAAGACCTATACAAAGAAAACTACAAACCACAACTTCAGGAAATAAAAGAGGACAAGAGAAAATGGAAAGATATCCTCTGCTCATGGATCGGGAAAATTATCTTTGTCAAAATGGCAATACAAAGTATTGTACAAATTAACTTTGTCAAAATGGCAATAAAAAGCATTGTATAAATTCAATGCAATCACTATAACAATACCCATGACATTCTTCAAAGAAATGGAGCAAACACTCCTGAAATTCATATGGAACAATAAGCACCCAAAATAGCTAAACCAATTCTTGGGAAAAATAAAATGGGAGTAATGAAACTCCCCAACTTCAAACTCTACTAAAAATCAATAATAATTAAAACACCTGGTACTGGAACAAAGGCAGAGCCGCAGACCAGTGGAATGGGGTTGAACATACTGACATCTCCCCCCAAACATATGATCACCTGGTTTGATAAGGGAGCAAGAAATGTGAAGTAGAGCAAGGAAAGCCATTTTAACAAATAGTGCTTGCAAAATTGGACAGCTACATGCAAAAAAATGGGCTGAGATTTCTGCTCAACACCATGTACAAAAGTAAGATCAAAACGGATTAAAGACCTCAACATCAGACTGAAATCCATAAGGTATATTGAAGACAAGGTTGGCAAAACCCTCCATGACATTGAAGCGAAAAGTATCTTCAAAGATGTCACGCAGCTGGCCAAGCAAGTGAAAACAGAGATGGACAAATGGAACTATCTTAAACTAAGAAGCTTCTGAACCTCAAAAGAAACAGTGACCAAAATACAAAGACAGTTTACAGAATGGGAAAGGATATTCGCCGAATACCCATCCGACAAGGGGTTGATATCAAGGATATACAAAGCACTGGTTGAACTCCACAAGAAGAAAACATCCAACCCATCAAAAAATGGGGCAACAAAATGAACAGAAACTTTCTCAAAGAAGAAATCCAAATGGCAAAAAGCAAATGAGAAAATGCTATACATCATTAATCATCAGGGAGATGCAGATCAAACAACAATAAGATATCATCTCACCCCACAGAGACTGGCCCAATCCAAAAGAACAAAACCAACCGGTGTTGGCGTGGTTGTGGCAAGAAAGGGGCCCTCCTTCACTGCTGGTGGAATTCCGTCTGGTTCAGCCCTTTTGGAAAACACTATAGACGATTCTCAAGAAATTAATTAGAAATTGAGCTCCCATTTGACCAGCAATACCACTCCTGGAAATATATCCCAGAGAGGCAAAAAAAGTATAGTCGAAGTGACATCTGCACTTGCTTGTTCATTGCAGCGTGGTTTACAGTAGCTAGAATCTGGAAAAAACCTGAGTGCCCTAGAACAGATGACTAGTTAAAGAAACTTTGGAACATCTACACAATGGAGTATTATGTAGCTGTTAGAAAAGATGAAGTCATGAAATTTACATGCAAGTGGTACTACATGGAAAGTATCATGCTAAGTGAAATCAATCAGAAGGAGAGGGACAGACATAGAAAGATTGCATTCATCTGGGGAACATAAAGTAACAAAGTAGGACACTAACACCCAAGAATAGCTGAGATTAGTACCAGGAATTTTACTCCATGGCTTGGAGGCCAGCCGCACATGCTAGGCGAAAAGGCAGCTCAGACAGAGAAGGGAGCACAAGTAACGGGTGTTGGGAGTATCCTCCCAGGATGGGAGATGCATGCTGCAAGTAGACTATAGACCAAACATGATTGCCACTCAATGCCTCTTTTGCAAACCACAACACCCAAAATGAGAGAGAGAACAAAATGGAATGCCCTGCCACAGAGGCAGGTTGGGATAGGAGTATGGGGCTGTGGGAGGAATTCTGGGATCATTAGTGGGTGAAAATGGGCACTGATGGAGGGATGTATACTTGATCATTGTATAACTGAATCCCAAGCACAAAAATTTGTAAGTCTACAACTGTACCTCATGGTGTTTCACTAATAAAAATTAAAAATAAAATAAAATAAAATCACTTAATCACTTAATCACTTAACTTCCCGTTAGTCGTCGATTTGCTTGAGCGGGCGCCAGTAACGTCTCCATTTGTCCCTGTCGCGTGCTAGTGTAGCCCAATGGCATCTGTTCGCTCCGGGAACATGAAGGGCCTCAAACCGATCGTTCATGATCTTGACGAAGTCTGACCATCTGGTAGGTGGGCGGCCACGAGGTCTTTTGACATCCCGTGGAATCCAGTCGGTAACAGCTCTAGTCCAGCGGTCGTCTTTAAATCTCATTACGTGACCAGCCCATCTGATTTTCGACACCTTGGCAAATGAGACAGCGTCCCTGATTCTTGATCATCGACGGATGTCAGAACTCCGAATTCTTTCTCTCATTTGAGTGAAACGTGATATTCCAAGCATAGCTCTTTCTATTCTTCTTTGGGAGACCTGAATAGCGTTCTCATCTTGTTTGCATAGGGCCCAGGTCTCTGAGGCATATGTTAATGCAGGAAGAACAGTGGAATCAAAGAGATGTGCCCGGAACCGGAGGTTCTTCGTCCTCTTAGCTATTTCTTCGACGTTCTTGAAGGCATTCAAAGCCGCTCTCTTCCTCTTGCACAGCTCGGGTGCCAGGTCATTTGTCATGTTGACCTCTCGACCTAGGTACACATAGCTGTTGCATTCGGAGATGTCGTTCCGTTGAGAGCGAATGGGGCGTCAGGAATGAGGCTGTTTCTCATAAACATTGTCTTCGTAAGATTCAGCTGTAGTCCTACCTTTCCACACTCACGGTCAAAGTCAGCCAGCATTTGTGCCGCTTGGCTGATGTTTGGTGTTATTAAAACAATGTCATCAGCAAAGCGGAGGTGGTGTAGTTGCCGACCATCTATCTTCACTCCCATTCCTTCCCATTCCAGTCATCGCATGATGTTCTCGAGGGTGGCACTGAAGAGTTTCGGTGAAATGGTATCACCCTGCCGCACCCCTCTCTTGACATCAACGATCAAGCAGTGCAGAGATGAGATCAAGGAAGACCTCAAAGAGAGAAGAGCAGAAGTACTGGTAGATGCGGCAGAAACCGGGAAAAGTATTCGTAACACCCGCCTGTCCTTCACCAACTACAAGACCAAGACTGCCCTCCGACATCCTGATGGATCCATCACATCCTCCAGAACGGCAATGGAGAAGATTATCCATGACTTCTACTCAAATCTCTTCGATAGCCATGTCCACTTGCCGACATACCAAATTTCACAGGATGCATATGTTGTTCCCAACATTCTCCCTTCCGAAATCCAACACGCCATTTCGTCAGTAAAGAAACAAACGCACCTGGCCCAGACAAGGTCAGACCTGAACACCTGAAGAACCTGCCGTTGGTACTCATAAATACACTGGCTCGGCTCTTCACTCGCTACCTGTCTGAATGCAAGGTTCCATTCCAATGGAAAACCAGCAGGACCGTACTACTGTTCAAGAAGGGAGACATCTATGACATTGGCAACTATCGCCCGATCTGCCTATTGTCTGTCATCTACAAGTTGTTCACTCGAGTCATCCTAAATAGGATTGGCAGAACACTAGATGAAGGACAACCATGTGAGCAAGCCAGGTTCCGCAAAGGATTCAGCACCATCGACCACATCCACACGATAACCAAGCTCACTGAGGTTTCTCGGGAGTTCAAGATGCCGCTCTGTTTAACATTCATTGATTTAAAGAAGGCCTTTGATTCTGTTGAGACGGAAGCGGTCATTGAAACCATAGCCAATCAGGGCATTCAAGCCCAATACGTCAGGATCCTCCGTGAGCTGTATTGCGGATTCACTACCAGGATCTCACCATTCTACAAAGAAGTGATCGTTGATGTCAAAATAAAATAAAAATTTAAAAAATAATTCTTATTTGGGTATTAATATTTATCTATCTAATTGTAATTTATGTTTAAACATATATAAGCATAAATCATGGTTTGTTATTTTTAACTATTTTAATTTGCATAAGTAAAATTGTACTGTAGCTGTTTTCCTGTTTTAAATAAAATTTAAAGTAACATTTTGTTTTAAAATCTATCCATATAACTTTTTATCTGTGCATATCATTTAACAGTTCATGAAGATAGATATTGGCACTCTGTGGGCTCTTTTAAATTATATCATAATAAACTTCTTATTCTTATCTCACTTCTGGTCTATGTGTGTTGGTGGGAATGAAGGGAGGAGGCAGAATTCTGGTGTATATGAAATATTCATATTTAATTCTTTAAAATGTTTTCGGGCTGGAACGATAGCACAGAGGGTAGGGCATTTGCCTTGCACGCAGCAAACATGGCCGACCCGAGTTCAATTCCCTCGCCCCTCTCCGAGATCCTGGCAATTATCAAGAGTATCTCGCCTGCACAGCAAAGCATGGCAAACTACCCATGAGTATTCCATATGAGTATTCCATGAGTATTCCATACCCATGAGTATACCCATGAGTATTCCAAACACAGTAACATGTCTCACAATGTTACTGGTGCCTGCTCGAGAAAATCCATGAACAAAAGGAGGACAGTGACAGCGACATCAAAAATGTTTCCAATTTCTCCTTTAGAAACAAATGTTTTACACTCTCAATAACTAACATCTTTCTCCATATCTTAACTGACACCAGGGGTATTGGATACAACATTGCAGCTTTTCCAAAGCTTGAGTATAAAATAAAATCAACTTTTGAATTTCATGTTTATAATTTTAAGGAAAAATAAGTTTCTCTTCTATTTTTGTCAGATGATAAAACTTCTCTTTTTAACATTTTTTATAATTTTATTAAGTTGGCAATTGATGATAAAAAGATAGTTTCTGATGCTGACTCGTTCCTATACCCTAGCTTAGGTTAAACTACTGAATCGAAGTGGATTTCTCAACTACATTATCAACTCATTCTATGTCTCTTAGCCAGAGACATTTTCCTACAAAGGGATGATAGTCAGATACACTAGAACAACTCTCTAGCTTGTGTATCCTGCCTTGATCACACATTGTAATTTCTATTTCAACTAAGCAATAAATCATTCTTGATATTATTCTTTTTATAGTTCTGAAATTAAACAACTTATTTAAATTCTTTTCTTCCACTTCCCCCAGTGAAAACACTTTAGAAATACTGGAGTAAAGTCACTAATTAACATTTGTGACTTTATCTAAAATGTGATGCTCAACAGGATAGAAAATCAAAAATTTTAAGGATATGGATTTGAAAGCTACAGTTAATTGTTCCTAAAATAAATGACACAGAATAATATAAAATGATGAATCAGCCTTATTTAGGCTCCACTATTAGAATAGTGTGATGATCATGTCTGTTTAAATTGGAATTTCTGAATGGGCTGGATCGATAGCACAGCGGGTAGGGCATTTGCCTTGCAAGTGGCCAACATGGCCTATCCGAGTTCAATTCCTCCGCCCCTCTCGGAGAGCCCGATGAGCTACCGAGAGTATCTTGCCCTCATGGCAAAGCCTGGCAAGTTACCCATGACATATTTGATATGCCAAAACACAGTAACAATTGTCACAATGGAGATGTTACTGGGCCCGCTGGAGCAAATCGATGAACAACAGGAGGACAATAACAGTGACAGAATGTTGAGTCAAAATGATCATGGGTTAATATGTTTCAAGAACATTTCTCCTTGAAGAATGTAAGATAACTATCTTTCTATGACTATGAAAGAAATGTTTATTATAAATAAGCATGTATGTGTGACATATATGACTCATAAATCATAATCATATTGTAAATAAGCATATATGTATAACATAGATGACTCATAATCTTAATCATAAATCATAATCTTCACAGTAAAACCTTGAGAACTCAATTATATATATACACATATATGTATACTTATATATATACGTATATATACATATATATGTATACTACCAACTGACACTTCTATTTGGTTGTCTTAAAGAATCTCAAACTAACTGAGATTTATAAAAAACTTACTACTTTCCCATATACCACTTACTCTTTCCCAAAATATCTCGGTTCCACTAAATGAGACAACCATCCACCTACCTTATCAAACTAAGATTATCCTTGGTTTCTTCTCCCTTGCCTTCCATAATCCAATATTACTCACTGAATCCTATTGACTGAGTAACTCAGAGTTGGTGTTTGATAATTTGGGGACACACTCAGCGATGATCAGGGCTTACACAGAGCTCTTTCCTTGGGAAAGAGGACCTTGTACTCAGGGCTATATACAGAGTCAGTGACCAAACCCAGGTTGGCCCTGAGCAATGTAAGACCCTACCCACTCTGGCCTTGAATCACTTAGGTATTGATAAAACCCATCCTTTTGCTACACACCTTATGTTGGGACTTATCATATATTGTGATACTCAAATTTTTATATATATTATTGTAGCCTTGAACAGTAAATTCTGCATTTCACCAATATATAGAAGCTTATCACCTTGTTATAGTTCTTAATCTGTGATTAAAATGTTGAATATATTTTTTCTGAATGTAAATTTCCTTATTATATGAGTAAAAGATAGACATAGCGCCATAACTCATTAAATGGCACACTTTAGTGTTAAGGATTTCATCATACATGAAGTTTAGCCCTTACAAAAAATGTCTTATATAATTATTAGACTCGAATTTGAGCTATACATGCTGAAGCAATTAGAGTTATAGTATACTTATATCTGTAGGTTATATTAAAATACTTCAAATAAATAGCAGTATTCCTACATTATAAAAACTTCAAACTAAACATCAATGTATATATAAATAGATATATAGATGATAGGTATGATAAAATAAACATAGCAAAATATTAATTATGGAATCTATGAGTCAGTATATGGGTGATTACTGCCCCATTCTTTGAATATGTTCCTTATATTTGAAAATTTATGAAGAATTCCAAAAATATTTAGCATGTCTAAATTGTGGTCTGAGGAATTTCTTCAAAATCCCAGGGACAGTTTGACAGATCAAATAGAAATAATAAAAATTTTTGTTAGAAAATACTTTGATCTCAACTAATTGTTTATGTGTGAGAGAGATTAAACACTAGACTACACACACACACACACACACACACACATATATATATGAATCATCTGTTCTCTCACTAAGCTACATTCCTGGCCCCAATCAAATAACTTTTTTAATTAATTAATTAATTTTTTATTAATGAAACACCATGAGGTACAGTTATAGACATAAATTTTTGTGCTTGGGTTTCAGTTATACAATGATCAAGTACCCATCCCTCCACCAGTGCCCATCCTCCCCATCCTCCACCACCACGGGTCCCAGCATCCCTCCCACCCCCCATCTCCGCCATCCCACCCTGCCTCTGTGGCAGAGCATTCCCCCTTGTTCTCTCTCTCTTCTTTTGGGTCTTATGTTTTGCAAGAGAGGCATTGAGTGGCAGCCATGTTTGGTCTATAGTCTACTTTCAGCATGCTTCTCCTACCCTGGGAGGATCCTCACAACACCCTTTATTTGTTGCTCTCTTCTCTATCTGAGCTTCCTTTTCCCCTAGCAAGTGTGACTGGCCTCCAAGGCATGGAGCAAAATTCCTGGTACTAATCTCAGCCATTCCTGGGTGTTAGTCTCCCGTTTTGTTGCTTTATGTTCCCCAGATGAATGCAATCTTTCTGTGTCTATCCTGCTCTTTCTGACTCATTTTGCTTAACATGATACTTTCCATGTAATACCACTTGTATGTAAATTTCATAACTTCATCTTTTCTAACAGCTACATAGTATTCCATTGTGTAAATGTACCAAAGTTTCTTTAACCAGTCATCTGTTCTTGGGCACTCAGGTTTTTTCCAGATTCTGGCTATTGTAAAGAGTGCTGCAATGAACAAACAATTGCAGATGTCACTTACACTATACTTTTTTGCCTCTTTGGGATATATTCCCAGGAGTGCTATTCAAATAACTTTTAAATTCAATAATTATAGCCTCATGAATGAATAACAATACTTCAAATAAGATGCAATCAATATTAACCCACTTCTAAATACTAGTTTCAAATTGCAAGTTACAGATAGTAAATGGTCTAGAGCGATAGCACAGCAGGTAGGGCGTTTGCCTTGCATGTGGCCGACCCAGCCGAGCTGGGTTCAATTCCTCCACCCCTCTCGGAGAGCCTGGCAAGCTATCTAGAGTATCCCACCTGCAAGGCACAGCCTGACAAGCTCCCCGTGGTACATTCAATATGCCAAACACAGTAACAACAAGTCTCACAATGGAGATATTACTGGGCCTGCTCAAGCAAATTGATGAACAATGAGAGGACAGTGACAGTGACAGATAGTAAATAAGTATAATTGGCAGGTCAGTTTGTCATATTAGTTAGGAATACAGATTACATGCAATAAGTCTGATAACCTTTCCAAAAAGGAAAGCTAGACACTACCTAGACAGTTATACCCACCAACTGCCATGTAACCCCATAAACGGTCATGATCCAGAGACTATAAAACCAAGCTCCAGCGCATTCGTGGACGTGCAACCTCTTATTGTCTAATTCTCGCTCTCAGAGAACCCAGCAGGCTACTGAGAGTGTCCTGCCTGTTTATATGCCTGACTGGGGACACCTGTAAAGGTGATTAGAGGCTGCCCCAAAAGTCTCTATCCCTCTCAGAGAGCCCCACAAGCTACTGAGAATATCCTGCTTGCATGGCAAGCTATCCATGGTGTGTTCAATATGCCAAAAACAGTAGCAATGAGTCCTCATTCCCCTGACCCTGAAAGAGCCCCCAATATGCCATCAGGCTACACTTGCATGTGACAGGGAAGAATGGAGACGTTACTGGGTCCTGCTCAAGCAAATTGATGAACAATGGGATGATAGCAATAGTGATAGTGATAAGTGATAGTGATAGTGATAGAAACTTTCCCAAAAATTCAGGGCTTGTAAATGTGATTTGAACATTATGTGCAATGCAATGTGGAATGCTGGCATTTTAATTAGGCATTTAGGCATTATTTATCTTTGTTTTAACAAATATAATTATTATATAATGTTATATTAGATTCAGGTATACAATTTAATGAGTTTCAGATGTACAGCATTTTTAAATTACTGAATGTTTAATGGAAAAACAAAATTACATAAAAGGAGAAGTTTTATTAAAAGGTAAATATTTTCCAAGACTGGAAATAGAGATGAACAAAAGAGAGTCCACTTATTTCATTATACTATTGTGTAAGAAATACATATTTAGCTCCTTTTTATGCTTAAAAGTGTGCACATAGACCTATAAAATTATTCAGTTAATTAAAAAAATCTTGTAGTTTTCTTACTTATAAAATAACACACATTGAAAAGTATTATATGCTTATAAAAGTATATCGAATATTACTATGCTTATTTTTCTCTAATCCCTGGAGAAATAAACAGGGTGGTTTTAAAATCATTTTTATATAAAAATTGAAATAAAATCCAGTACTTTTTTCACTTTCAAAATTACCTACAAAATATTATGAAATGTACTTTGCTTAAACTTTCAAAGGGCTGGTTAATGCTAGTCAAAACTACCTAGATGATTTTAAGAGAAAAGATTATCTTGTTTCATTTTTATAAAAGAATCTAGGAATCTTAACTATAATTGTATTTTCAAAAAAATAAAATCCATTTATAATGTTTTATGTGAGGGTATTTGCTATAATGTATCTATTGAATTGCCCTATTGTAGAATAGGGCTGGAGCGATAGCACAGCGGGTAGGGCATTTGCCTTACAAGCGGCCAACACGGCCGACCCAAGTTCGATTCCTCCGCCCCTCTCGGAGAGCCCGGCAAGCTACCGAGAGTATTCGATATGCCAAACACAGTAACAACAAAGTCTCCAATGGAGACGTTACTGGGCCCGCTCGAGCAAATCGATGATCAACGGGAGGGCCTTTACCTTTCCTTACCTTATTGTAGAATAATGTTAGAGTTATTGCTAAATTTCGAATAAGAAATTAATCAACCTAAATTAAAAAACAACCTAAACGAGCATATCTAAATTTTTACATTATTCTAATTTGTGCAAAATTAGATGACGTGATATCAAATATTTTTTAAATAAAACACTACACAAAAAATAAAATATTTTATTACCATAATGAACAAAACATTTGTTATAAACTTTCAGGATAAAACAATGAAATACTTGAGCTAAATTTTAAATAAGAACTCCTAGAAATGGTATTGCTGGGTCAAATGAGAGCTCAATTTCTAATTTTTTGAGAAGCGTCCATAATGTTTTCCAAAAGGGCTGAACCAGTCAAAATTTTCACCAGCAGTGAAGGAGATTCCCTTTCTCCCCACATCCACGCCAACAGAAGTTGCTTATGTTCTTTTGGATGCTGGCCGTTCTCTGTAGTGTGAGATGATATCTCATTGTTGTTCTGATCTGCAACTCACTGATGATTATTGATGAAGAGCATTTTTTCATGTGCCATTTGGCCATTCAGATTTCTTCTTTGAGAAAGTTTCTATTCATTTCATCGCCTGATTTTCTAGTGGGGTTGGATGTTTTCTTCTTATAGAGTTCAACCAGTGCCTTGTGTATCCTTGATATCAACCTCTTATCAGATGGGTAATAGGTGAATATCCTTTCCAATTCTGTAGATTGTCTTTGTATTTTGGTCACAATTTCTTTTGAGGTACAGAAGCTTCTTAGTTTAAGATAGTCCCAGTTATCTCTGTTTCCACTTGCTTGGTCAGTGGGGTGTCATCTCTGAAGATACCTTTAGTTTCAATGTTGTGGAGGGTTTTTCCAACCTTGTCTTCAATGTACCTGATGGATTCTGGTCTGAGGTTGAGGTCTTTAGTCCATTTTGATCTGACTTTTTTGCATGGTGTTAGGTAGAGGTCTGAGCCCATTTGTTAGAGATGCTTTCCTTGCTCCACTTCACTTTTCTTACTCCTTTATCAAAGATTTGATGATTGTACATTTGAGAGTGTGTGTAAGGATATTCCAACCTGATTCATTGGTCTGCGGTTCTGCCTTTGTTCCAGTACCATGCTGCATTAATTATTAATGCTTCATAGTTGAGCTCCTATTTGACCCAGCAATACCACTTCTGGGAATATATCCCGGAGATGAAAAAAGTATAGTAGAAATGACATCTGCACTTGTATGTTCATTGCAGCACTGTTTACAATAACCAGAATCTGGGAAAAATCTGAGTGCCCAAGAATAGATGACTGGTTAAAGAAACTGGTACATCTTACATGGAAAGTATCATGCTAAGAGAAATGAGTCAGAAAGAGAGGGATAGACATAAAAAGATTGCATTCATCTGGGGGACATAAAGTAACAAAATAGGAGATTAATACCCAAGAATAGCCAAGATCAGTACCAGGAGGATTACTCCATGGCTTAGAGGCCAGCTGGACATTCTAGGGGAAAGGGCAGCTCAGAATGAGAAGGAAGCACCAAATAAAGGGTGTTTGGAGGATCCTCCCAGGATGGGAGATGCATGTTGAAAGTAGACTATGGACCGAACATGATTGCCACTCAAAGCCTCTTTTGCAGACCACAACACCCAAAAGGAGAGAGACAACAAAAGGGAATGCCCTGCCACAGAGGCAGAATGGGATGGGGGGGATGGGGGTGGGAGGGATACTGGGATCCATGGTGGTGGAAAATGGGCACTGGTGGAGGGATGAGTACTCGATCATTGTATGACTGAAACATAAGCACAAAAATTTGTAAGTTTGTAACTGTACTCCATAATGAGCCATTAAAAATGTTTAAAATTAAAAAATAAAAAGAACTCCTTTTACATATGTTGGAAATTTCAGGAAAAATCACCAAGCGAAACCCAAAAGGCAGTATCCCTGATTTTGAACTCTATATGAAATGTATCTGCATTGTTGATACTCATTTACATTGGTTCATAACTAAAAATAATTTGCTCACAGCTTTAGACAATAGAATATTTAAGGTTCTGATTTCATGATAAATTACTTGAGTATCAATGAACAAACTACATATATGGACTAAACCTCAGATTTATTATTTACATATTTTATTATTATTTTAAATAAAGTTCGTCAAAATATGTGACAGTTATTAATATATAAAATATTAATATAATTTACCAGAATGTTTTTATCACTGCATTGTTAGCTTTAAATTTATTGTAATTTAGGTTATGTCTTTATAGCAGTCGCTGGAGCGATAGAACAGCAGGTAGGGAATTTGCCTTGCACACGGCCCTACCCGGGTTCAATTCTTCCGTCCTTCTCAGAGCGCCCAGCAAGCTACTGAGAGTATCCCGCCCACATGGCAGAGCCTGGCAAGCTACCCGTGGCGTACTCGATATGCCAAAAACAATAACAGCAAGTCTCGCAATGGAGATGCTACTGGTGCCTGCTCGAGCAAATTGATGAACAACGGGAGGACAGTGCTACAGTGCTTTATAACAGTATTGAGACTTATGATCTTGGTGTACACAGTTCTCTTCACCACCCCAAAAGTTTCCAAGATCTCCACATCTATGCCCCTTCAGAACAGAATGACAAATAATGAGGGGCAGAAGAGGTTTAAATAAATGTGTGCTCTGGCACAATGTGTTATAAACGAGTAAATTGGTATAAGAGTAGAGGTACTTTGTTAGGTTTCCATATAGCAGAAGGTCTTCATCTTTACAACAGAATGACCTAAGTGGGCTGATTTAGCCACTGAATTCTGTATCCTATCCTCAGTGTCTATACTTCTAGCCCAAGTCCAGGGATTTTTGCATTTTTGCTAAGTTCCTAGATGATGTCAAAGTGGCCGATTCATAGACAACACTGAGAACTATTGCAATACAATCTCTGCAGCGGCTAAAATGGATTTATATCATCATCAGTTAGCATAGGTTATGTTTGATTAGCAAAAGCTGAAAAAGTGCACTTGATGCATAAACTAATTTTATTTTATGTAAACTAGTTCATTACAATGATCCACTTTGCAGTTAATAATTAAGTCTAAGTCTTCCCAACAGTCTTACAGTTGGAAAGAAACAAAGTGAAATTTCTAAACCAGTCTCTCTAACACAACCCTTCTAACATAACCCTACAAATCACAGCCCATGCCTTTACTTCTATTCCAAATCTGACCAACTTTCTTATTTTTCACACTGGAAGAGCTCTATGCCTGTCATAGAGTAAAGAAATTCATTTTAACAAATGGTTCTGGAACTGGACATTTTAACACCAAAAAATTATTCTAGACACTTATCATAAAATTCATACTTCACAAAAATAAAATCAATAAGGATAATAGAGTAATATGTAAAATAGAGTAATATGGAAGATAACATATAATAAATCTGTATAACCTTAGTTGTAGTAATGATGTTTCAGTGTCACAGTCCATGAAAGAAATAATAGAGAAGTTGAACTTCATTAAAATTAAAAATTTCTTCTCTATGAAATATCACATCAAGATAATAAAAATATAACCCATAGAACTAGGAGAAAATATTTGGAGGGCAGAACTATATTAAGAGTTGTTATTAGAAATATCCTAGGAACGCTTAAAATGCAACAATAAGAAAATGACCCCCACCCCAATTTAAAACAATAACAGCACCATTGGATTGGAGATAATAAATGGTTAAGGTACTAATGGATCCTGGTTTGATCTCTGGCACTATATTGTCACCATCATTGCTGGGTATGACCTATCTAGAGTTGCTTCATTAGGGGGAAATGTGTCCAAAACTTCCAGGCAATCACAAGAATTTTAGGAGTCTTGTATCAGGTACCTTGTATAAGGGAACTATGTCCAAATAGACCAAAAGATGTGAAGAATGAAATTAGTATAAAAGGATGAACTGCTTTCTAAATTGAACTTTACAGGCCTGACATTATATCAACACAGTTGTTTCTAGACTAGAATTATGTTTTTAAAAACACTACAATTTTCTTCTTTAAAAAAATAATATTCAATTTAAAAAATAACTAAATAAGTTGAGAGGGTACAGTGCCAATCTGTAGGTCAATCTGAACCAGCAGGGCGAGTACATCAGTATTGGATGGTGGTTTCAGACTTCCTGATATCCCAGAATTGCCACGGTGTAACAACTTGAGTCCAAGTTTCCAAAGAAATTAAACAGTCAAAAGTTAGGTACGAGGGAAGCACGCTCACAAACCACCTCCGGCTCAGCTATACAAACTCATTCTTTTTCAAACTCATTTTTTATGCTCGCTCTCTGTTTCTTTTAATTGCAAAGTTAACTTCTAAAATTTATCACCAACTCCAAAATACACCCATATTTCTTCTTACTAAGTAAAGAATTTCTTAGATAACTTGATTTATAAGCACAATAGATAAGAATAACACCAAATTTAGGTAAGGATTTTCATTGTATTTAAAACCTCCGTATAATATTGAATGTACTTTATCTTACTTGATTTTATAGACTCAAAAATACTGAGAGAAACCAAACCTTATCTTTTAATTGGTAAATTCCAAAGTAAGTTTTTATCAGTTTGTTCAAAGGTTTGAATATATTTTCTGGCAATAAGTAGAAAGTCAATTTAGGTGAACTAATCAAAAGGATGTTCAGATGTTAATTGTCAATGCTAATTGTTATTTTTTGCATTATTCCTTGCCATAGAACTAATTTTTTAAACCAGGTCAAATAATCTGAAACCTCATCATAAAACAAACCAGGTAGATAAAGAATAATCTTTGTTTATTCTCTCTAGAAGCTCACATGATTTTCTGATTCATCCATTTTATTTCTGTCTAGTAATAAAATCTGAATTCTGTGGCTCAGAACAGGTCCTAAAGAATATTCCTGTGATTCTATGAGAAAAAAAAATGTGTCCAAAGTCTTTTTGTGCAATATGTCTTCTAAAACTGCAATCCATAATTAAAGACTATCTATAAAGATGACTTATGGCAACTAAGACGCTTAGGAATATCGATTTATGTTGAGCCTATTTAAAAAAAAATAAAGAACCCTGCAAAAAAAAATCTGAAAAGGAGTTTCTATGGGGAATTGAGAAAACTTCTAGAGGAGGTCCTTTAGATAATCATTCGCAGTCCTTCCTTTCATTCATTTGTTCATTTATTTATTAAAAAAAATATTAGTTTCCGTTTAAAACATCTGTCTGCCTATTTGCCGACACTCTTTCCCCACAACAGACATTTGAAAACAAGATGGTTCTTTTATTTTAAGCATAAATATTTTTATTATTTTAAATTTGCACTGGCTATAAGGTGAAAATTTCAACCCTACACTAACTTTTCTATTATGCTAGGTGTGAATCAAATTTCAACCCTACTTCAAAAACTAGAAATTGAGCTTCTATATGATCCCACAATACCATTTCTGGGAATTTATCCTGAGGATACAAAAAAAAGTACAGTGAAATGACATCTGCACCTTTCCATTCATTGCAGCACTGTTCACAATAGCCAGAATCTGGAAACAATCCAAGTGCCCAAGAAAAGATGATTGGTTAAAGAAACTTCGGTACATCTACACAATAGAATACTATGAAGCTGTTAGGAAATATGAAATCATGAAATTTGCTTATAAATGGATGGTCATGGAGAGTATCATGCTAATGAATCAGAAAGAGAAGACAGGCACAGAATGACTGCAGTCATTTGTGATATATAAAATAACATAATATGAGACTGACACCCAAGTACAGTAGACACAAGGGCCAGGAATATTGCTGCATAGTTGGAAGTCTGCCTCATGAGGTGGGGGAGAAGGCAGCTGGAATAGGGAAGAGATCACTAAGTCAATGATGGTTGGAGAGATCACTCGGGATGGGAAATGTGTGCTGAAAGTAGATAACGGACCAAAAGTAATAGCCTCTCAGTATCTATATTGCAAACCATAATGCACAAAAGTAGAGAGAGAGTATGGGGGAAATTATCTGCCACAGAAGTAGGTGGAGGGTTTGGAATGGGGTAGATACTGGGGATGTTGGTGGTGGAGAATGTGCACTGGTGGATGGATGGGTGTTTGATCATTGTATGATTGAAACTCAAACATGAAAGTTTTGTAACTGTTTCTCAAGGTGATCCAATAAAAAATAAACTAAAAAAATGTATACTTTAAAACAAACAACAATCCATCTCTCTGGAAAGAAAGATGGCGGCCGCACGGGAGCCTTGTGGACAGCAGGTTTGAGCCGGGGTTGGAGGGAGGGGCAGGGACCTCATGGGAAGGGGGGCTTTGTGGGCCGTCCCCCACGCCCCACCGAGGTCGCCAGCTGCCCCCCACGAGCGGCTCTCCGGCACGGCCATGGCCCCGGAGGCACAAGGACTTAGCACAGAGAACCAGCCGCTTGGAGCAGAAAAGCAAATGGACTATGTGTTAAATCGCGCCACCAAGCCTGCCCGGAGGGGAAAGGGCATTGAGGGCCCGCCCGCTCCTCTCTGGAAAGAAAGATGGCGGCCGCACGGGAGCCTTGTGGACAGCAGGTTTGAGCCGGGGTTGGCGGGAGCGGCAGGGACCTCATGGGAAGGGGGGCTTTGTGGGCCGTCCCCCACGCCCCACCGAGGTCACCAGCTGCCCCCCACGAGCGGCTCTCCGGCATGGCCACGACTCCAGGGCACAGAAACCAATCTCTTAACTAGCTAACTTTTAGTAGAAATTCTTCCAGGGTCAATAAGTAAAATAGCAGAAATTCAAAACCGCGCAGCCGCTATCGCGGCCGCGCGACATCATTTTCTTCTTAAACCAAGTTGTAGAAAGCAAATCATTTCACAACGCTGTTTCAGCATGTCTGATTGTGGGGGGTGGGTCGTAAACTCTAAACAATAATTGTGCATCTTCTATCGAAACAATCTATCTAGTCAAAGTAGATAGAGTATTAACTAGAACTCATCTGCCTCACAAGAATTGGGAGGGGTGGGAGGTGGGGGTCTATTGGGGTTCGGGGTTAAAAATAAGTATTGATAAAGGGAAATGTGTTTGATATTTACATGACTGAGACCTAAACCCGAAAGCTCTGTAACTTTTCCCACAGTGATTCAATAAATAAATAAATTATAAAAAGAATAAAAATAAAAAATAAAACAAACAACAATCCAATATGTTTTAGACTGCAGAGTTAAAAACTTAGTTATGTAAATGAGAATAGGCAGTAAATAAATTGCACAAAATGGTTTGAATTCTTTTATTTACATTGGTTAAAATCATGTAGCAATTAATCATTACAAATAGACTTGCTGATTTATCTTCTGATAAATCTATTTGCTATTTCTTTAATTTTTGTTAGAGTAAGTAGTATAAAATATATTTGTTATATACCTGCCAAGAATGCAGGCTGGGGGATGGCAGAGACTCTGGAGATACTGGTGATGGGACTGATGTTGCAACCCTGTATACCTGAAACAATTCTGTTTTGAAAAACTTTGTAAATCTGTATCTGAATTTGAAAAAATGTTTTTAAATGCTTAGAAAAAAATGGACACAGGCAGTGATGGCTGTGTTGTTGGAACATTGTGTGTCTGAAACTTTATTATCAGTATTGTAAATCGTTTTGTATAAATAAAAATTTTTTAAAAATTTAACCTTAACTAACTCTTCTATAATGCTGGGTGTGAGTCTAACATATTATCTACTAGCAAGTTTTTCCACTCTGGCAAAGTCTCTCTCTCTCTCTCTCTCTCTCTCTCTCTCTCTCTATATATATATATATATATATATATATATATATATATATATCTTCCGCCCTCTCTCTTTGCCTCTCTCCTATCTCATTTCTCTCTTTCTCTTTTTCTCCTTCTCTCTCCTTCCTTCCTCTGTCTCTCTCTCTCCCTTTATACTTCACACATCTCTGATCATATTTCTTCAAATAAAAACTCTTATTTGAGTTTTTAAGAATCCTCTGAGACTCCGCCTGCCTTCAGAAGGCAGAAGAGGGTGATTTCATGGCTCCAAGGTGGGAAAAATATTTACTCCTTTATATTTTCTTCCTCTCTGTAGAGTTCTAGAATGAACCACAACCCAACTTTGCTTCTAACCCTGGTAGCCACAGTAATAGCAGGCCAAGTCTGTGATCTTTCCATCAGTTAGGAAGTTAGCCTCATCATACTCAGCTGTAGAGGTATCAGTATTCCCTGAATTTCACTTTTGCAGGATGCCTCATTACATTAGAAAGATTTTATAATTCACATTTATTCCATTTGTTTCCCTAACTCTAGACATGGGAGCTGTCCCTACAACTGCTGCTGCCCTGTTACTTTAAAGTTCGTTTTTGTTTTTATTTTTCACTTCTTCAGGTAAAACACTCAAAGTGGTCCTGGTAAACACCAATGTATTTAATTGAAAGTTCATTATGTTAAATTATTTTGCTTCAAATCACTGATATATCTTGTCACCTGATTATAGCCAGAATGGATATGATCTTGGGTATATGAAACAATGAATTAGATTCTTATTTATAAAAATTATAGCTGAATTATACAAATTAACTATTCAAACATTAAAATTATCTATGCCAAAGAAAATTATCTATGCCAAAGGGCTGGAGCGATAGCACAGCGGGTAGGGCATTCGCCTTACAAGCAGCCAACATGGCCGACCCGAGTTCGATTCCTCCCCCCTCTCGGAGAGCCTGGCAAGCTACCGAGAGTATTTGATATGCCAGACACAGTAACAACAAAGTCTCCAATGGAGACGTTACTGGGCCCGCTCGAGCAAATCAACGATCAACGGGAGGGCCTTTACTTTTTACTTTATGCCAAAGAAACTCAGAGGATAATGATATACTATCATGTATAGTGAGATGTAAATAGTTGGATATATTAGATTTCTGGAAAAAATAAAAGCATGTTGAAAATCTTGATTCACCTTTAAAAAAATAACTTTGAATTGTTTGGCAACACTAAGTTGAATCAATATTGGTCAAATTCACACTTTAAAGCTTGAGACAAAGTTACTAGAAAAATAAAATGCAAAGAGGAAAGAAAAAAAGGAAGAATGTAGATTGTTTCATGTTTTAAGCATAAGTCATTTTTCATCATTACAAAAATAATTTATACTTACAGCGTAAAATTGTAAAAGAAAGACACAAAGAACAAATTCACAATCTCTGAAAGTCTACTACTATACAATTAAGGCTACTCTTTTAGTATTGATCACTTGATCACTTGACATCCCGTTACTCAGCAATTTGCCTGAGCAGGCACCAGTAACATCTCCATTCATCCCTGTCGCATGCTAGTGTAGCTCAATGGCATCTGATTGTTCTAGGAACATGAAGAGCCTCAAACCGATCGTTCATGTCTTGACGAAGAAGTCTGACCATCTTGTAGGTGAGCAGCCACGCGATCTTTTGATGTCCCGTGGAATCCAGTCGGTAATGGCTCCAGTCCAGCGGTCATCTCCAAATCTCATTATATGTGTACAGCCCATCTGATTTTCGACGCCTTGGCAAACAAGACAGCGTCCCTGATTCTTGATTGTCAATGGAAGCCAGAACTCCGGATTCCTTTTCTCACTTGAGTGAAGTGTGATACTCCAAGCATAGCTCTTTTGATTCCTCTTTGGGAGACCCAAATAGTGTTCTCATCCTGTTTTTGTAGGACCCAGGTGTCTGAGGCATATGTTAATGAAGGAAGAACAGTGGAATCAAAAAGATGTGCCCGGAGCTGGAGGTTCTTCATCCTCTTAGCTATTTCTTCGACACTCTTGAAGGCGTTCCAAGCCGCTCTCTTCATCCTGCATAACTCAGGTGCCAGATCATTCATCATGTTGGCTTCTCATCCTAGGTACACATAACTGTTGCATTCGGGGATGTTTATCCCGTTGAGAGTGAATGGAATGTCAGGAAGGAGACCGTTTCTCATAAACATTGACTTTGTGAGATTCAGCTGTAGTCAACCTTTCCACACTCATGGTCAAAGTTGACCAGCATTTGTGTCGCTTGGCTAATGTTTGGTGTTATTAGAACGATTTTATCAGCAAGGTGGAGGTGGTGTAGTTGCCGACCATCTGTCTTCACTCCCATTCCTTCCCATTCCAGTCATCGCATGACCTTCTCGAGGCTCTGATAATGAAGCAGTTTTTCTGAACAAAGCTAAACTGAAGAGTTTTGGTGAAGTGGTATCAATGTACCGAACCCCTCTCTTGACATGGATGATCACTTCCTTGTAGAATGGTGAGATCCCGGTAGTGAATCCATAATACAGCACATGGAGGATCCTGATGTATTGAGGTTGAATGCCCTATTTGGCTAGAGCTTCGAAGACTGCTTCAGTCTCAACAGAATCAAAAGCCTTCTTTAAATCAATGAACATTAGACAGAGAGGCATCTTGAACTCCTGAGAAACCTCAATGAGCTTGGTTATCGTGTGGATATGATTGAAAAATTTTAGTATTAAAGCTTTTAATTTTTATATAATTATAGTTTACTTCTAGATTTATAACTTTGTTCCTTAATTATAGATGATCATTTTACTCTCACTAGCAATAATTTTAATGTGTTTTTATCTTGAAGATTAATAATATACTTTGTCTCTTACCTTATCCATCTTCCTGCTGGGAGTTTAATATATGTTTCAAAAGAAAAGGGAGGGGATAAGCAGATTCTGTTAAGAAAACTAGAATTTTTGCTATTAAAAAGTTAGTTTAAGAGGCAGACACATTTAGAAAACTAACATACTTCCTGCCTCTTTTCATTTAAAACTGCAATAACCATTCCTGAAGGATGCATGGGTATAAAGCCTCTCTAAGAGGGGCAATGCAGAAACATTGCCTTCCACGTACAACATTATATCCAAAAAGCTTTCTTTTTGATGATGAGGGAATATGGAGACCGGGAGGCATAACAGGATAGGAGAAAGGGAAAACAAAGAAAGGGCAAGATACAAACAAATATATGTTCCAGTTCTACTTTAATCATGACCTGACACCAGAGTTTGACTTTCCCTTAGCTAAACTTAGTTCCCATGTTATAGAGAGAGGTACCCCAGATATGCAAGCCATACTATAGAGCCTGTGGAAAGGGGATACCCAAAAATAGTAAGGAAGTTTTCTAGCTCTGATCATGAAGCAGTTTTTCTGAACCAAGCTAAAGCAGAAACGCAGTTGCATCTGGAAGAGTCTTATTCTGCCAGGGAAAGTCGTGGGTTTGTATCCCTATTTCCTTGACACAGGGTCCTTGTAATCTTCAAGCAAACTGACACTGCATCAAATCTATACTTTGGAATTCTCAAAGTTTCCTCTTTACAACTTCTCTGTCTTTTTTTAATGTTTTGTGCACTTATGTGATTTCATCAGATATACCCGTTAATACAGGAAAATACTCGCGTTCTAAAGAAATGATTAGTGACTGTAATTACAGCTGCAAGGTCCCTATTCCCTATAACATAATATATCCGTGGGAGTACTATCAGGTGGGCAAAGAGGATATGGATCAAAATTCTCTCTACTATATATGATATATCTATGTGGTAAGAGTGTCTTACCATCATCCGTTCAGATTTCCTTGGTTCTAATAAACTACTTAACTACAAATGTGTGCGCATAAATCTTAAGCAAAGGAACTTAACTATGACTCCACAGAAGAACACAGAGATGTTGAACCAGTCCCCAAGAAAGATGATGCATGTTAGGTATCACAGGTACTCAATTCAGGGATACCTTGCCCTCCTGCAAGTTAAGTGAGGGACTATGAGAGCTGTATGCTTTATTAAAATTAATTAAGGTTTTGTGCTGTCACGTTCCGTTGATACATGTCTTTCTGAGTCCCAGTTTTCAGTTCTCCCAGTTCCCAAGTTCCAGTTCTCCTTGGAGAGCACACCGTCAATATGATTGCTGCATTTATTGCCTCTAACATAAATACAAAGAAAAACATCTTCTTCAGAAATCTCTGGTGTCTACCATGCAAAATTAAGTCAGAATTTGGTCAAGATGCAATGGTTATAATATTAGATCAGAGAAAGGCCAAAGAAAGGAGGGGAGAGCCCAGCATGGAGAACAAGCTCAGGATCAATAAATTCTCTTCAGCACCCAATTTATCTTAACTTTAATACAGTAGAGAGAATCCCTCATGATTCTTCTGCCAAAATATTAAGTCTACCCTACATAAGCAATACAAGCTAGAATTTTTTTACACTTAACCACAGAGGTTGAGAAAATTGTTAGATTTGAAAAAAGGACACTTGGTATAAAACTACAGTAATAAACTTTAAAATCTCAATTAAATAGATAATTATACAGAAAAGAATTTAATTATGCATTTTTGGGCTGCAGTGATAGCAGAGCAGGTAGGGCGTTTGCCTTGCATGTGGCCAACCAGGCCAACCTGAGTTCGATTCCTCCACCCCTTCGGAAAGTCCGGCAAGCTACAGAGAGTATCTCGGCCTCGTGCAAAGCCTACAAGCTCCCCATGACATATTTGATATGCCAAACATAGTAACAACAAGTCACAGAATGGAGACTTTACTGGGCTCGCTCAAGCAAATTGATGAACAACCAGAGGACAGTGCTACAGCGCTACTCAGGATTGAGCAGAATTATTTATTAAATTTAGTGCATGTGAAAGACATGTCAAATCACTGGGGAAAATGATTAAATTCTATAATAATTTAATAACTTGGAAATATTTATAGCCCATCCTTACACCATATATTAGCATTTTGTCCAGGTGGATTAAAAAGATTAATCACGGGGGTTCCGGGGCCGAGATCTCCAAGCCTACTCAGATTTGGGCCGAGCATCCTCCACCCAGATCCTCTAAATTCCAGTAGGCAGGGATCACACCCACCAACTTGCCCCCTGGCGCCGTGTAATCCCATCAACGGCCAAGACTCAGAGACTATAAAAACCAACTCCCGGAACCGCGCGGCCGCATTCACGGCCACGCGACATCTTATTATGACATCTTATTATCTCATTCCTACTTTGGACAAACTGGCAGGTTACCGAATGTAGCCTGCCCACACGGCAGAGTCTGGCAAACTCCCCGTGGCATACCCAATATGCCAAATACCAGTAACAGTGATGGGTCTCATTCTCCTAAAGATCCTTGAATATAATCTAGGGCTAGGATGAAGGAGACATTACTGGGGCCTGCTCGAGGCAATCGACAAATAACAGGATGATTTGTGATTTGTGATTTGTGGATTAAAAAGAAAACAATCAAATATGACACTACAAATTACCAGGAAAAAATTAACATGGAATATAAATAATCTCATGGTACATCTACCCTTTCAAACCAAATTACTTATAAATTTCTTTCTACAAGATGATAAAAACTGAGTCATTTTTGTTATTGCACTGAAACTTTCAAAGACAATATAGCACTATGATTATAATCCTAGGTTTAAACCCTTGTTCTGTTCTTCTGAGCTGTCTGTTCTTGGACATATTGTATTTTGTTTGTTTTTCCATTGGGTTTTTGGGTCACACTCAGTCGTCCTTTGACTCACTCTCGTTTGGTTTTTGGGTCACACTCGGAGGCTCTAGACTCAGGAATCACTCCTGGTGGTTCTCAGAGGACCATATGGGAAGCCGGGAACACATACAGATGCCAAATATTTTCAAATTAATATTTTTCAAGTGTCCTTTTCAACAGATAAAATTAATCTTAAATCATTAGTTTTTTCCTTAATGTGAGCTTATGGTATGTATCTGCTATTTGAATAATTTGTAAAATTTCTGTTATGATTTCCAATGCAGACATTTTATAAAATTTCAATAAAAATTTATGTAAGCTAGATAATAAATATAATTCTGAAGTTAGATATAGAACCTGAGACGTCTCCACAGTTTCTTCTTAAATTTCAGTACCCCTAAATATGATTAGCTATTTAGCATGATGAGAAATAAAAATGATAAAATCATTTGTAATATAAAGCATTCCAAACTCTACTTAACCCTAATGCATAATAACATGCTTAGTTCTTTCAGTACTTATATTATTAGTGATTTTTGCCATCATATGATCAAGTTCTCAGGAAATAATATCTGAGATAGAAAATTTCATGTAGGAAGTTCTGGGAACATCACTTTAAAGGCTTATTCACTAAAAGTCACTGAACAGTCACACAAAAACATGCTGAGGAAGAAGTCCCAAATAAAGGAATTTCAAGAGATCTAGTGAAGCTTCTGGCCAAGCACAATGAGACATGGAAACACTCTGGTTTTTGAAGCTTTCTGCAGCCCCTCCTCTTGGGTCTTTATAAAAAGTACACTACAGGTTCATGATTTATTAATCAGTGGAAGCACTCTTGGAAAAGCTCTTAAAAATCACTGAAGGAAGCAGAGCTGAATAGACATACAGTTAAAATGGAATTTTTCTGTAGTTAAGATCTTAGCAGTTTCCACTGAAAGTCAAAAGTTAGCTAGTTCTTCCGGGTCTAATTAAGACACTTGAGAAGGATCTTTTTATATTCTTACTGAACAGTTATGACTTATAGGATGACCCAAGAGAGTGTGGAACATTGGGCAAGATAATTCCCATATCAAGAGAAATTACTGAAGGAGCTGGAGCAATAGCACAGCAGGTAGGGCGTTTGCCTTGCAGGCGGCCAACAAGGGGTTCGATTCCCAGCATCCCATATGGTCCCCTGAGCACCACCAGGGGTAATTCCTGAGTGCAGAGCCAGGAGTAACCCCTGTGCATTGCCAGGTGTGACCCAAAAAGCCAAAAAAAAGAGAAATTACTGAAAGCAAGGTAACTTTCGTCCATCTGCTATCAACAACCCCCCAAAACTAGTAGAGACATGTCTATCCTGATGAGAGAATCTAGTCAGTAAAACCTAGCATCCATTTCATGGCTGTAGACAACTCCACATGCTTTTGCTTATATTTGTGCCGTGCCTTTCTCTTATTTCTGTTCCAAAACTAATCAAGATGAAGGAAAAGTGGAGCTTTATGAGGAGGAGGAGGAAGAGGAGGAGGAGGAGGAGGAGGAGGGGGAGGAATATAAGAAGCAGTAAAGAGAAGAACAAAGCATACAGGAGAGGAAGAAGTAAAATTGAAGGAAGGGGAAGGAAAAGATAAGCACAGACAGTAGTAACTGAATGTACAAATATGCAAGAAAAGTAGGAGAGGAGAGGAGATCAGGATAAGATAACTCTTCATCTTTTCTACTTTGGAGTTAGTGAATAGTATCAAATGCAGAGGAAATGGAAAGTAGAATGATAAACATGTAATTTAAGTAAAGGATATGACTCGGAGAAACTGAAAATAGAAAATTCAAATAGTCGGGTAAAAATTGAAAAAAAAGTGCCCGAAAGCTTATAATCTATGTCAGTGTATTCTTTGGCAACACTGCCATTATACTGAACAATATGTTTGCACATCTATTTCTTTACTTATACAATCTCTTCAAAATATATTGAGTTGCCATTCAGAAATACAGTGATTTAGCACAGTTAGTTCACCTACACTTTTGATTCCCCTCTTATCTGTTCAAAATAATTTCAGAGGTGATATGATTTCAAAATCAATCACAAAGTTTGGAATAAAAGAATGTTTCCCATATTGGAATGAATTGATTTTCTTCTATAATAAAAGTACCCTCTTTAGAATCCATGCCATAGCCAAAGATCCCCTTTAAAACACTGGGTTCTCACACCACAGAAACTGGCCCACATCCAAAAGAACAAAAGCAACAGGTGTTGGCGCAGATGTTGTGAGGAAGGGACCCTCCTTCACTGCTGGTGGGAATGCCGACTGGTTCAGCCCTTCTGGAAAACAGTATGGACGATTCTCAAAAAACTAGAAATTGAGCTCCCATTTGACCCAGCAATACCACTCCTGGGAATATATCCCAGAGAGGCAAAAAAGTATAGTCGAAGTGACATCTGCACTTGTTTGTTCATTGCAGCACTCTTTACAATAGCCAGAATCTGGAAAAAACCTGAGTGCCCAAGAACAGATGACTGTTTAAAGAAACTTTGGTACATTTACACAATGGAGTACTATGTAGCTGTTAGAAAAGATGAAGTTATGAAATTTACATACAAGTGGTACTACATGGAAAGTATCATGTTAAGCAAAATGAGTCAGAAAGAGCGGGATAGACACAGAAAGATTGCATTCATCTGGGGAACATAAAGTAACATAATGGGAGACTAACACCCAGGAGTGGACGAGATTAGCACCAGGAATTTTGCTCCATGACTTGGAGGCCAGCCACATGTGCTAGGGGAAAAGGAAGCTCAGACAGAGAAGGGAGCACCAAATAAAGGGTGTTGGGAGGATCCTCCCAGGGTAGGAGAAGCATGCTGAAAGTAGACTATAAACATGATTGCCACTCAATGCCTCTCTTGCAAACCACAGAACCCAAAAGGAGAGAGAGAGAACAAAAGGGAGGCAGGATGGAATGGGGGGATGGAGAGCGGGAGGGATGCTGGGACCCATGGTGGTGGAGGATGGACGCTGATGGAGGGATGGGTACTTGATCATTGTATAACTGAAACCCAAGCACAAAAATTTGTAAGTCTGTCATTGTACCTCATGGTGTTTCACTAATAAAAAAATAAAATAAAATAAAAACACTGGGTTCTTCATTTCACGCAAATTATGATATAGATTGATGGACTAAGTTTAACACTTGCCTCCACTTACTATGGGACCCCAATAAAGTGACAGTAAAAAATTCATAGTGGAATTCACAGATTCTTAGCTACTAGACACTTTCTTTTCAAGCATTATTTTCTAAAGTTTGAAGATAATATATGCACTGAATTCTAACTTGAATTCAAGCTATATTTTCCTATGAGGATTTAATAAAAAAAATAATAATAAAGGCCCTTCCGTTGATCGTCGATTTGCTCGAGCGGGCCCAGTAACGTCTCCATTGGAGACTTTGTTGTTACTGTGTCTGGCATATCGAATACGTCACGGGGAGCTTGCCAGGCTCTGCTGTGCGGGCGAGATACTCTTGGTAGCTTGCTGGGCTCTCTGAGAGGGGCGGAGGAATCGAACTCGGGTCGGCCATCTTGGCCGCTTTGTAAGGCGAACGCCCTACCGCTGTGCTTACCTAAATAACCTTGTAAAAACTGAACTTTATTTTTTCCTCTTTTTATCTGAGCATACAAGAGCTATTACCAAGCTCCAAGTAGTTATGTATAAAATATCATCCATAAGTACATCCATTGATATCTATCTCTTTGAGGATCATTCAAATAGAGGTGGGAGACATAGATCACTTCAATCTACACACTACAACTCCAGCTATCTTTATAAATTATCAGATGCTGCCAATGGTCAGTTGTTCACTGATAATGGCAGATTTTATTCCTGTTATGCCATCTCTCAATACAGTAATCTTCCCTTGTTGGGAAGGTATATGAAAAAAAACAATGAAAGCTTAAACTAGAGAAGTTTTTCTTCTTCTTTAAAACTGAATGGTTCATTTAAAAAAAAAAAAAGAGGTCACGGGGCTGGAGAGATAGCACAGCAGGTAGGGCATTTGCCTTGCACGCGGCCGACCCGGGTTCGATTCCCAGAATCCCATATGGTCCCCTGAGCACCGCCAGGAGTAACCTCTGTGCCGCCAGGAGTAACTTCTGTGCATCGCCGGGTGTGACCCAAAAAGCAAAAAAAAAAAAAAAAAATTTAAAAAAAAGAGTTCACACCAGACAAAAAACTTGGATCTTATAGTGATACTACAAATATTTTCTCTCTTATATCCTTAGGCTATTTTTTTCTTTCCAGGTGAAAGCAATAGATATTTCAAATGATGGTGATTCTTCCTGAAGCCCTTGGATTGAGGTTAAAAGGAACAGTAGAATCCACTTACCTTCCACCACTGTTCTTCCACCAGAATCAAGTAGAGGAGAGTTATACTACCTATTAATTTCCTCAGAGATCAGAAAAAGTTAAGGGATTTATGATTTTGGAAAAGGTAGTGTGATATTAATGAAATTAGATCAAATAAATATTACAAGAAATTAATAATTTTAATATGTGCATTTTCATTCCATTTAACAAATTTATATAGTTATACAACCAATAATTATGCCAAGTTCAAAAACAAATTTCACCGGAAAGGGAAACCAATTAAGCAATTGTTCATTATTCCCCCTTCCCCATAGCCTCTCAAAACACATTCATGTTCCACGTTAGCAGATTCACTTAATCTACATTAGTAGTACAATACAATCTGTGACTGTATGAAACTACATTCATAAAAATGCCTTCAATATTTGTACATATTATATGAATCAATACATCGCTACATTTTATAGACAAATAATAGTCCCTTCTATGCTTCAGATAAGATAATTGTTTTCATTTTACCAATTTAATTAGGCACAGTGATTATCAAAGATCAATCAGTTAGGAAGTGAGTATATCCCAAGTTAGATCCTAGTTTAACTATAGGCCCAGTTGTCTTTCCACATCACTAGGTATGAGCTCAAAATGTCCTATCTAGCATTGTATGGAAAAAGGTATTCTAAGTGGTGCTCAGGGGACCAGGACTACTCACAACCATTAGATTCAATTCTCAGCCAACTGAGCCAATGATTCACCCCAGCCCAGGATTGTGGTGCTTCTCAGGTCATGTGATGCCATCTCAGAAGAGTTCTAGGGCCTCCAGAACCATACCACAGGTGCTTTGTGAAACCAGGTAGCACCAGGATTAAACCAAAGTTTGATTATATGGCAAGGCATGCACCTTGTACTACTCTTGTACTATTTCTCTGGCACTTTGTATGTCTTATTTTTTTAATCCTTCAGTCATAACACTTCTGCTTAATTGTCTTTGGAAATTTATCTCTAAATGTTACTCTATTTTAAGACCATGATCTAGGCAAGAATTCATGGTTTTCCACATCCAATGTAAACATTATGATTCAATATACCAAAGTCACTCACCAATATTTATTATAATTTGAGTTCTTTACATAAAAGTTCTGCCCTAAAATATTTCTCCTTAGATCAGCAGAATCTTTCCTTCCTGATTATTTTTTTTGGTACCCACAGATCATTAGAAAAAACACAGTATGAATTGCTGCTTATTCTCCACTCTCAGCAAAAAAATCTCTGTGTTAGTAAATAATCCATTTCAGTGTGTATGCTTTAGTCATTCCCTAATGCCTAATACTTCTGAACTAGTCACTTTTTAACTATCATCAGACTGTGGTCCCAGTGGCACTGTGAAAATACTCCTACAATGCATCCCTAATATCCAAATCCAATGAATTGTTTTCAGCCCTGGATTTATTTGACTTTCTCTGTCTAACCTGGTCCTAATCCATTTCCTTTTCCTTGAAATTGCCTTTTTCTTTATGGCAATATTTCACAAAATGGGACATACAACCTTTATAATTTGGAAGTAGTGTGAAGACTCTGAAACAATGGGGGTCATTTGTGGGAAGGGGTGATAGTAGTCTCAGGTACAACTGAAAAATTTCTGTTTGCTTAAAGAAGATAGACTGCAGGTGAGGGATGAGATAAGAGAGAGAGAGAGAGAGAGAGAGAGAGAGAGAGAGAGAGAGAGAGAGAGAAGGTAGATTTCCCAAGGGCACTGTGTGATTTTTTTAACAAAGTGGTAGTCAAGTAAGTTTAAGAAATTCTGCTTTATATAATTCTCAACTGATCATGATATTTCTGTTTAATTTTTTTAGGCTTCTCATTTATTCTAGGTGATCAAGTAATATAATTTTTTGTAATCCCTAAAACTTTGTCTTTAACTTCTTATTCTCTATGAACTTCTGTGGGGGAAAATCCATTACTATTTTACAGCAAACATCCCATATATACAAATAAAACTTGCATTTATTACTATACATAACAGGAAGTTCAGGAGATTAGGGAACTGATCAAGGAACACAAGGTGGTAATAGCATCAAGTTTTATTTTAGTGATAGTTTGACAGGTTTGCCTTGGAGTAAGTCCTTTTTGTGTAACCACAAGGGAATAAATAGGGCAAGGGAACTGAGAAGAGTATAAAGGGTAAGGTTTACATAGTTGTTTTTCAGCAGCACAGAAGGGAATTTCTGGGTTAGAGTATTTCAAAGAAAACACACAATTTAGGGTAACAATTGTAGCAGGGATTTTATCAGTTTATAGCTAGTATATGGTGGATGTGGGTTTATGGAGTAGGAAAAACAGGAAAGTTCTAAATTGCTAGAGATCTGTTTGTTGGTACTATATTTAAGAACATTGATGTATAAAAATTTGAATTTGTTATTTGAAGATGTTTTAACTGATTGGTTTCAATCTGAAGAGAAGAAATGAACAACCTGAAATATCTTTGGCTCATTATTATAAAAGCAACTTGATTTTCTGGTTGAATTCTAGGAACCTGAAAACTAAACCCAATTATCTCTCTACTAAATGTGATTTTTTAAAAAATATTCTATCTTAATGGAAGTAATAGTGTGTCACTACAGTCAAAGCAATCGTCCTGTCTTTTAAGTACTCTAGTTCATGGTCATTTTATTCACTGTACTCCTTTCCATTTCTTGCATTTTGCATTCCAAAGTTATGGAACATGACTTAATTCCTTTTTATTGCTTTATCATTAGTTTACAATTCAGATCTTTACAATTTCATATTCTTCTATTTTTGCTCAGATTCTTCTCAGTTTCTTAGTTAATCCTATTCTCTCCAGTCCTACTATTGCCTGGTATATCATTTACACAATTATCCAGATAACTTTAGAAACTTGAATACAATGACGTGTATTTGCATAATCAATGGTCTTTAAAAAAAACTATACATGCTGTTGAACATGTATTATATGACCTTCAGACTAAATATGGCCTTTTGTCTGCTTTTATAAAAACATTTTATTTTAACACAACCATTTACTTTTATTTCACAAATTTTATGGCTGCTTTTTTGCTATAAGAATTAGTTGAGTGTTTCTAGACCATATGACTGAGAGAACCAAATATATTTACAACATACCAATTGCAAAGGAAATTTGTCAACCCTTAGCCTAAAAGATAAAGTTCAGAAGTTTGACAAGACATATGAAGCCATTCATAAGGTAACAACTTTATATCTTATTCTTATCCTACACTATACATACCATTTCTACTTTATCACTCTTGTAAAATCCCTGGTAGTTAAAAAAACTATACCAAAATGCTTTATTCTTGATCCCATTGTTTCCTTTCTTCCTTCTACCCAATAAATAATTCCCTTGCCTATGTATGTGTGCATCACTTAACTATTTCTGTTTAAGAGCTATTCTCTCAAGCATTATTAAATGCCTCCCAAAGCACCCTTGATTCTTCTTTTCACCCCACTCTATATTTCATGAATTTTGATGATAACACAATGATTTTCCCCATATATTTAAAAAAATTCTTTATTCTGCCCAGTTTTAGGGGCTGTTTGGTCAAGAATATATTTATACATTTAAAATAATATTCCCAGAGCCAGAGAGATAATACAAGAGTTAAGGACCTTGATTTTCTTTTTTTTTTTTTAACTTTATTGGGGCTGGAGTGATAACACAGCAGGTAGGGTGTTTGCCTTGCCAACATGGCCGACCTGAGTTCGATTCCTCCGCCCCTCTTGGAGAGCCCAGCAAGCTACGGAGAGTATCTCGCCCACATGGCAAAGCCTGGCAAGCTATCCATGACATATTCAATATGCACAGTAACAAGACTCACAATGTTACTGGGCCTGCTCAAGCAAATCGATGAACAAAGGGAGACAGTGACAGTGAAACTTTATTGAATCACTCTGAGATAGTTACAAGCTTTCAAGTTTGGTTTACAATCACACAATGATCAAACACCCATCCCTCTACCAGTGCACATTTCCCACCACTAATGTCCCCAGTATACCCCCCTCTCCCACCCTCCCCCTGTCTGTATCCATGACAGACAATATTCCCCAAACTCTCTCTCTACTTTTGGGCATTATGGTTTGCAATACAGACACTGAGAGGTTATCATGTTTGGTCCTTCATCCACTTTCAGCACACAACTCCCATCCCGATCGATTTCTCAAGCCATCATTTTCTTAGTGATCCCTTCTCTATTCCAGCTGCCTTCTTCCCTTTGCTCCTGAGGCAGGCTTCCAGCTATGGAGCAATCTTTCTGTCCCATGTATCTACTATCCTTAGGTGTCAGCTTCATGTTACGTTGTTTTATACTCCACAAATGAGTGCAGTCCTTCTATGTCTGTCTCTCTCTTTCTGACTCATTTCACTCAGCATGATACTCTCTATGTCTATCCATTGATAAGCAAAGTCCATGACTTCATCTCTCCTAACAGCTGCATAGTATTCCATTGTGTAGATTACCAAAGTTTCTTTAACCAGTCATCTGTTCTAGAGCACTTGGGTTGTTTCCAGATTTTGGCTATTGTGAACAGTGATGCAATGAACATATAGGTACAGATGTCATTTCTACTGTGCTTTTTTGCATCCTCGAAATATATTCCCAGAAGTGGTATTGTGGGGTCATATGGAAGCTCAATTTCTAGTTTTTGAAGGACTGTCCATATAGTTTTCCAGAAAGGCTGGACTAGTGGGCAGGACCTTGACTTTCACCTGGTGTAATCTAGTTCAATCTCTGGCACTGCCTATAGTCTCCCAAGAATGGCTAAGAGAGATCCATAAGCACAGAGCCAGATAAAGCTTTGAGCACTATCAGATGTGCCAAAAAATACACAAATACATAAATAAAAATAGTATTTCTTTTAAAATGGGAAAATTATGCATATTTATAAGTCTCATTCTTGATACTTCATATAACATTATATTGTATAAACTATTAAAGTTCTATTTTGTTATTTCTTTTTATTTAATTTAATTTTATTGAAGTTTGGGCTGGAGCGATAGCACAGCGGTAGGGCGTTCGCCTTACAAGCGGCCAACATGGCCGACCCGAGTTCGATTCCTCCTCCCCTCTCGGAGAGCCCGGCAAGCTACCGAGAGTATTCGATATGCCAGACACAGTAACAACAAAGTCTCCAGTGGAGACGTTACTGGGCCCGCTCGAGCAAATCGACGATCAACGGGAGGGCCTTTACCTTACCTTTACCTTATTGAAGTTTAGGTAATGTGGTTACAAGTATTAACTTCATAGTTTTGATGTACAAAGTTACTGCACCATTGCGACCATAAAATTGACCATGAGCCTGCTCCAATGTCTATTTTTACATCTAGTCTCAGTTTTGCTATCAAGATTCAGAGGTATATCAGTATCTGATATTGTTTACTCCCTTGTTTTTATTTCTCTATATATGTAAGATGAATGAAATAATTTGTTACTTCACCTTCTCCCTCTGAATTATTTACAAACATGATGCCCTCTAGTTTTATCCACGTTGCAGGAAACTACAGATTTTATTTTTCTTGTAATTATGTCATATTCTGTTGTGAATATATACCATAAATTCTTTTTTGTTTTAACTTTAGGCACAATGATTTATAATACTCTTAATAATAGGATTACATGCATATAAAATTCCAGTACCAACCTATCGCCAGAATGCTCCCCAATCTAACCTACCCTCAGTCACTCACCACAGTAAGCTCAGCTCTATAGACCAGTTCTTGGGCTCTCATTGCCATTGACCAACTATACTTTCCTTATTATGTTTCTTTATGCAAGCATGGTCATTCTATCTCTGTTCCTCTGCTTCTGACTTACTTTACTCAGCATTATATTCTTCAGATCCACCTATGTAGCAGTAAGTTGCATAATTTTGTCTTTCCTTATAACCAAGTAATATTTTCCTTATAACCAAGTAGTATTTTCCTTATAACCAAGTAGTATTTTCTTGTGTGTGTATGTGTATACTGGATATATATATATATATATATATATATATATATATATATATCTCCAGTCATCTGTTCTTGAGCACTTGTTTTATTATGAACAGTGTAGCAATGAACATAAATTTTTCTGAATTGAGTTTTTGGGTTCATAGAGGCTGAAAATGGAATTATCGGGTCATATGGAAGTTCAATTTGTACTTTTTTGAAAAGTATTCACATAGTTTTCCAAAATGGTTGAACTAGTCAACATTCCCACTAGCAATGGATGAGGATCCCTTTTCCCCTCACATTCACCCCAATAATAACTGTTCATGGTCCTTGTGATTTGTGCTAGTCTCACTGTTCTGGGAAAAATCTTATTGTTCTTTTAAGTTGCATTACCCCGATGCTAAAAGATGCAGTGCATTTTTTGTATAACTATTGGACATCTACCCATATGTCTTCTTTGAGAAAATTTCTGTCCACTTTTATTTTTTTTTAGATGGGAATGATATTTTTTCTTGTTAAGTTTTACAGGTGCTTTATATATCTTAAACATTATCCTTTTGTCAGAGAAGTGGTGGGAAAATATTTGTTCCCAGGATATGGTGTGTCATTATATTTTGGCCTTGTTTATTTTGTAGTACAAAAGCTTCTTAATTTAATGTTGTCCCATTTGCTTATCTTTGCTTCCATTTGTTTGACCAATGGCATTGAATCATTGAAGATGCTTCTAGAATCGATGTCTATGTTTTTCTCAATATAATTTATGGATTCCAATCTGATAACAAGAGCTTTAATCCATCCTGAATTGACTTTTATGCATGGTGTAAAGTAGATGTCTAAGTTAATTTTTTCACATGTAACTGACCAGTTTTCCTAGGGTCATTTGCTGAAGAGGCTTATTTTACTCCACTTCATAGTCTGCTTCTTTGTCAAATATTAGCTGGCAGGGTGGGGTGGAGGGGATGGGATGGATGTGGTGGGAGGGATACTGGGACCCCTGGTAGAGGAAAATGGGCACTGGTGGAGGGATGGGTACTCGACCACTCTATGACTGAAATGCAAGCACAAAAGTTTGTAAGTCTGTAACTGTTCCTCATGGTGATTCACTAATAATATCTGAGAATCTGTCTATGTGCTCTCAATTGTATTCTATTGGTCTGAGAAACTATCTTTAGTCTATAAACACACTATTTTTTATTACTATAGATTATAACTTAAATTTAGGGAATGTCATACTGCCTATTATTATTTTTTAATCAGAATTCCTTTGGTTCTATGGGGTATTATATAATTACAGGCAAATTTTAGTAGAGTTGTTCATTGTCCTTTAAGAGTATCATTGGTTTCCCAATGATCAAATTAAATCTTCTCTATGTTTTGGGTTGGATGGTCATTTTTAAAACGTTAATTCTTCCAATTAGTGAACATAGATTTTTTTTTATTTCCTGGCTTCAATTTTATGTATATCAATATAACAGTTTTTACTGTGTAATCTTTTCACATTCTCTGTTAAATTGATTCTTAGGTATGTTTTTGGACACTTTTACATAAAATTGTCTCTTTTATTTTCTCTCTTTTAGTTCTTTATTTACATCCAAAAATGAAACCAATTTTTATGTATTGATTATTTGATTAATACTTTGTTGATTTACTTCTTGTTTCTATGAGGTATTTAGTGGAGTCCTTTAGGTTTTCTTTGCTTATTACTATGTCATCTGTGAATAATGATAAATTAGATTATTTTTTTCAATTTAAATGCCTTTTATTTCTGTTTGTCTTCTTTTTTCTATGACTTCAAAACTGTACTGAATAATAATAGAGAAAGTTTATATCCTTATGCTGTGCCTTATCTCAGAAGGCAGGTTTTCAGATTTTCACTATTGATGATAATTGGCTGTCAGTTTGTTGTAAGTATCCACTTACCTTGGGTTATATTTCTTCTATCCCTAATTTTTTGAGAGTTTGTAACATAAAATGTATGGTGAATTTTGCTGAAAGTTTTCTTAGCATCAATTGATATGATCATAGAATCTCTATGTTTGCTTTTGTTAAAGGTAAGGTAAAGGTAAAGGCCCTCCCGTTGTTCATCGATTTGCTCGAGCAGGCCCAGTAACGTCTCCATTGGAGACTTTGTTGTTACTGTGTTTGGCATATCGAATACGTCACGGGGAGCTTGCCAGGCTCTGCCGTGCGGGCGAGGTACTCTCGGTAGCTTGCCGGGCTCTCCGAGAGGAGCGAAGGAATCGAACTCGGGTTGGCCATGTTGGCCGCTTGTAAGGCAGACGCCCTACTGCTGTGCTATCGCTCCAGCCTTGCTTTTGTTAATATGGAATATTACAATAAGTGATTTGCATATATTAGACCATTTTGCATCCCTGGGAAGAATTCCATTTGACTATGGTATATGATCTTTTTGACATATTGTTGGATTCTGAACAACTTTTTGCCAAGAATTAATTGATGGCATTGAGTCATGTTGAATATTATCTAAAATTGTCTTTTTTAGTAATATCTCTGTTTTCTTACCTTACTATAATGTTCAGGTTAGGATAATGTATATGCTGTTAGAAAGGATACTGGTTTCTTTCATAGTTTGGAATTGTTTTGGAAGTATAGATAGCAAGCCATCTTTGAGGGTGGGGGAGAACTTAGTAGGGAATCCATCTGCACTTTGACTTTTTTCTGGGGAGACTTTTAATTATTGTTTCAATTTCTTTCCTTGTGATTAGTCTGTAAGGTTTGTCTACATCTTCCTGGTTTAGTATTGGGAAGTCACGTGATTCTTAAAATGCATCCAGTTCTTCTATATTCTCCAGCTTGATGGCAAAAAGTTGTTCATAAAAACCTCAAGATCTTTTGTATTTCCAGGTATTGTAATTTCCTTCCTCTCTGACCTAATTTACTTGGGACTTTCTATTTTTCTTCTTACGTCTATCTGAGAGATTGTTTATCTTATTTGTTCTTTATAAAAAAGACCCCCTACTTTTGCTGTTTTCCCTATTTTTAAAAAATCCTATATCACTGATTTCTGCTTTAATTTTTATTACTTTTTTTCTTCTGCTTATTTTGGAGTTCATTTGTTTTAGATCCTATTTTTCAATAATAGGATAACCTTAACCCTAACCTAACCTAGAGTGCTTTTTTAATAAAAAACTATATTTTGTAGCACTTTTACATTTACAGCAAATTGAGTTGATCAAAAATAATACAGCTTTCTTACATTTCCTTCTTCCACACAGTTTCTCCTAATATTAACATCTTACATTAGAGGGCTATTTTGGTAGGATTTATGAGATAATAATGATGTTTTATTATTATTATTATTATTATTTATTAAATCATGCTGTTTAGAGTTCACATTTTATATTTTACTTTATATGTTTTATGTTTGCATAATAATGCCATTTATACACTGTTACAATATAACAAGGAAAAGTTTCAGGACCTCAAACTTTCCTTATATATTTGTTCCTCCTCCGAGTCCCTGGCATCCACTGTTCTTTTTACTATCTCTATCACTTAGTTTTTTCTAAAATGACAGTCACGGTCACGGTCCTCCCATTGTTCATCGATTTGCTCGAGCGGGCCCAGTAACGTCTCCATCGTGAGACTTGTTGTTACTGTGTTTGGAATATTGAATACGAGACGGGTAGCTTGCCAGGTTCTGCCGTGCGGGCGAGATACTCTGAGTAGCTGGCCAGGCTCTCTGAGAGGGGCGGAGGAATCAAACTCGGGTCGGCCATGTTGGTCGCTTGTAAGGCAAACGCCTTACCGCTGTGCTATTGCTCCAGCCCCAAAATGACATATACTTAAAATTATATACTATAGACATTCAGATTGGCTTCTTTCACTCAGAAATATGTATCTAAGTTTTCACTTTGTCTTTTCACAGTATGATGACTCACTTCTTTTATTACTGCACAATATTCAATAGTATGGATGGGTGTTACCAAGTTTTATATATCTAAATCATCTCTAAAGATATTTGTTCTTGGTTTTACTTGGGCTGTTTTCTCTATTATCATAGGATTTTGACAATAGCTTTTTTGTATTTTAATTATTATAATCATCAAGATTATCATCAATGACATGAAAAATTCATGAGTGTTTGCCAAATACTAGATAATGTATAAAATTTTACAAACATTTCATAATATACTATTAACAAAACTGTTTTAGCATATTCATGGAAAGTAGCTTAGATATAGTCAGTAGCTTACTACAAGTAAATGATAGGTGGAGAATTACATTCATTCTGGTACTTTCCAGAACCAGAATCCTAGCTACTATGCAGCACTCCTCTTTTCCTTCTACAGATGTGTGATGGGTTTATTTCTTCTAGTTAAACTATGAACACCAGAAAAGATACAGAAATAATGTCTTGAATGTCAAGATCAATGGACAGATAAATCAAAATAGCTGAATGTGTCTTCTGTATCTCTATAGCTGATTAGAAATTATGGGCTGAGAGATAGTAAGTACAGCAGCTAGGGTGTTGGCCTTGCACACAGCCAATCTGGGGAATAAAACAGAAATTGAGTCAAACTACCACTAGAAAGAAAAGAACGCCTCAGAATGTTCTCATTTTTCTGCTTAAGGTAGATGACTTTTAATGTTATTTTTCTTGCTTTGAGAAATTGGATTTCATTATACAATCAAATAGACTAACAGATTTTTGTTTTCTTTTGTTTTGTGCTCCTGTATTCATTTCAGGGCTAGTCACCATAGCTAAAATTGAACAACACAAGTTTCCAAGAACAGTGACTGGATAAAGAAATTGTGGAATGTATACACAATAGAATGGTACTTGGCTATAAGAAAAGATTAAATGATTTGCTTTGCTATTTCATGGATAAATCTGAAGAGTATCATGCTGAGTGAAGTAAGAAAGAGAGGGACAGATACAAAATGATTTCTTTCAAATGTTGTATATAAGGAAATATAGTAAGGGAATAACAAATGACCAGGGGTAATAGGGCCTGAGTACTTGTCTGAAGAACTGAGTTTACCGTGGTGGGGAATGGGGAGGACTCTAAATTGAAGAAGGTGTAATCTGATGGAGGTTATGGTGAAGCATTGGTACATTGCAAGCATGAAACCCAATAATTGACAGTATTGTAAATCACAGCGTCAAAAAATCTTTTTTAATTAGGGAAAAATTAGAAACAGTTTAGGGTATGGTTTTTCCCCCCCTCTCCCAAGTCACTAATGGACCAATTAACATTTCTAATTTGGTCTGCTATTCTTTTTCATCTGAAATGAATTTACTAAGCCAAATAAAGCAGTCACCATAATCCATTTAGCATACTAAGAGTTTCTTTCATTAGAGACATATACATCTTTGGACATTAAGGTAATTAGTAGAAATTATAAATGCTATATACATATTAAGTAAAAGATGGAAATAAGGCAGTTTATTCAGCTCAGCAGAGTTCTGCACTCATGCTAATGCATAGTGATTAGACTTCCATTCACTGGGATAAATACCTTCCAATCCTTCAGACTGACACTACCGCCCCTTATGACTGCTTTAGGCTGAGTGGCTCTTTTACTCCTCACCTTCTCTTCTATTTGCAGTTTGGCATAATTATACTTCTACATTTGTGATGGGGACCAAATTCCCTTCAGCTTCCTCAGAACTTCAGCAGGCTCTTTAGAATAGTCAGTCTCTGAATGAAGTTTCTGAATTTTACTTCTAGCCCTGCCATCTCACGATACCCAGCAGGCTTCCTAATCTGAGCCAGTAGAGATATCTTAGTGTCATTCAACTCATTTCCTCCCTGTGCCTCGAGTCGTCAGGTAAAATTTCTTTCCACAGTGGTATCTTTACCTTTATTCCAAATTTTAATCCCTGCCTTAGTCTTCCCTTTCCATAAATCTATCTTCATTCCCTATTCTAAAATATAAACGTACAGCATTTAAAGTCCCAACCTGTTTGTTTCCATTGTTTCTGAGAAGAGAGAGAAGATAATGAAAGGAAATGATAAAAAGTCTTGCTGGGAAATGGCAAAGATTCTAGACCTTTGGGAATTTCCATCTTGGATTTATGCTCTCTGACCACATAAGTTTACAGACTGGGAGTCTCAGGGTCTTCGTTTTATCCTTTCACTTGGGAATAAGACTAAAGTCCCTTCATTCAGATGTCAGCCCTTTCCTCGACCTCGCCACAATAAGAGAGCTATAATCCTTGAGTCCCTACTAGAAGTAAGAAACTGAGATGCTGCTTTTTGTTTATTATTTTACTTCATCCTTTATGTATTGCCTCCATTTTGTAGGGAAAAACTGATTTGGGGATTAATAATCATTTTGTCCCAAATGTAAAATGCATATGTAGCAGCAGAACAAAGATGTAAAGCTCTGTATCTTTCTGATTCTTCAATCCACGTTTGTTCAAGCATTGTCTCCTCTCTATGGAAATTATGCTAAAATACTGGACAAATTTAAATGGTCATTCAGATTTCCTCTGATCCCAACTGGGTCATTTATTCTGTGACCAGACTAATAATGCAGCCATTTCTACTCACATAACCAGACAGAACACATATTCTTGTATTCTGTTTCAATATGGGAATCAACAGGAGGAAAAAAAATGGGAATCAAGACATCTCTTCATCTATACTATGAAATAGAAAAGCCTCTAAGTCCTACCTTTTATCACCTAAGTCTCTCTAGAACACACATTATGCCTAATCATCTCTCTATACATAGCACCCTCTCTATAAAGCACAGAACCACTAGATGTTGAACTGCACAATTCACATCTATAGCACAGCGGGTAGGGCGTCTGCCTTACAAGCGGCCAACATGGCCGACCCGAGTTCGATTCCTCCGCCCTCTCGGAGAGCCCGGCAAGCTACCGAGAGTATTCGATATGCCAGACACAGTAACAACAAAGTCTCCAATGGAGACGTTACTGGGCCCGCTCGAGCAAATCGATGATCAACGGGAGGGCCTTTACTTTACTTACTTTACTTATCCAAAGATATTCTGTTCATCACTTTAATACTCAATAATAATTTAAAAAAACCTGGAAAATATTCCAAATTTTAGTGGCATCTAATTTAATGTAGACATCATAGAAAACTTTAGATGAAATTTATGATTAATTTCTCCATTCTGTCAGAAAAAAAAAGAAAAAAGAAAAAGAAATTAAGAACTTGCCAATTTTCCAAAATTATGTACTCTGCTTTTGGGTGGCATTGATAGAAAAGAAATAAAAGTATAAAGAGAAGGTGACCCATCATTTTACCTTTAGTACTGTAAATGCTGATACAGCAGAATGAACTTACAAATTTACCTCAAACTTTAAATAACTAAGTACACAAGTATGTTCTTGCAAAAAAAAAAGAAGAACAAAACAAAACAATGTTGGTAATTAAAATTGCCCCTACAAGTGAGAAAGTGAATTGAGTCACCAATTAAGGAACAATTAGTGGTCCCCTTTTTTCTATTACATAGCACTTCTAAAAATAACCAACACATTTGTGATTTAAAAGCAATCACCAAGGAGGTGAACAAAAAAATACCTCTATAAGGGATTTTGTTTCTTTCAGCGTTTGCTCAATTGATTATGTCATCGTATTAGGAAAGTAGTGTCTGGGAAAGGAAATTTTACATAAAACAGAATTTTTAGTCTATTTGTAGTATGCATAAAAATCAGAATTTTCTATTACAGTCTCTTAGTAGGCATGTAATCAAAAAATAAATAAGTGATCAGCTGTGGTGGCACTCTCTCTCTCGTCTGCCATGTGCTTTTGGTGGTCATGAGCTGCTTCCCCATACCGCCTGCTGCCACCGCCAACATGAAGTAGGGAACAGGGCTATGAGCCTGGTTGGTGATCAGATGTAGTTTATTCCATTCTCCCCATATGCCTGTTCCAGTCTCACTAAGTGCTCCATTGCAGTCTCACACTGCACCTCATTCCCTCTCCTCCTGTCCCCCAAGCTAGTCTCTCAGTGCTCTGTATAGCAGCCTCAGTTTTGCCTCAACTTCCCAGCATTGGAGGTAGCCACAACACCTAGGTCCTTAGCACAATCCACATGCGAAAGCCCTTTCTGATCTCCTGCAACCAGGAGATCCGCTCAGGGGCGAAATATCACCTAGGGGTGTGTTTCTCCTTTCCTTATTTCAACAACAATTTAGACATTCATGTTAATTCTGCTTCTTAATATTAGTCATTTTGTATGGACACAGTAAAAGATACATTAAGCTTGTAGGGTACCTCTCCTGGGGACATCTCACTATAGATCCCAGACTACAGTGCTCAGGCCAGATTAGTCTTTCCTAATTTTACTAGGGTCCTAATCCAGTTGTTACTCTTTGGATCATGACAAAATTTGTTCATGAGTGTGCTCTTAGTTTATAGTTAAGTATTATGGCATTTGGCCTGGTCCCTTTCAATGCCAGGGTAGCTCATAGCTTGCCCTGGGTCCATCCAGTCCCTCATTGGAACCCTTCTTTTGGGGTGCTAGGAACTAAAAGGGCAACTGAGGCTTGCATAAGTCAGGAAAACAGATGCCCAGGAGTTGATTAATCCCAAGTTACAAAAGCATAGCATTAACTATCATCCTGTGTCTATACAAAACGGACATTGCTCTGCAATAAACTATGCAAACGGACATAAGAGAAGGAGAAAAGCAATATTTTACTTACAAATACAAAATCAGATATTTCTGAGGAATTTGACTTTACAAGTCACAGGTACTGCTTAGAGGAAAACGACAATTAACTAGTTGAGGACCAAGGAAACGGGTGCTTCAGGAGCATTGGGTATTACTCAGTAAACCTAAGCTCCTTATGGCAGAGGAAAATGCACAAACCAATATTACCCCACAAATAGGTGCCTAATATCTATATTGGTACTTTTAATACAATGAATTTATATTTTTCAATTAACTCTATTTTAAAGAAAGTATACAAGACACTGCCTATTATTTTTAAATGTAAAGATGCATAAATCCACCATAATTTTTAAAGATTGCTTATTAATTGTGCAATGTTCGTTAGGCAGTGATACCAACATACACACAATTCAGCTGTAAAAAGAGTAGCTTCTGCACTTTATCTTTGCTGGGGAAGAAAGGATAATGCAATTACTTCTCTCTGAAACATGGATTCGCCCAATGCTGCACCTTCTCTCTTCTCTACCCATCATGCCTGAGGCAGGCTGCTGGGCTCTGACCACTAGAGTAAATTGACTGAGGGAGGTAACAAGCCCTGAGCTTATCAAGGCTGAACACAGCCTGTCCATCATTTACTGCAGGTGTGGGGTGTCCCCAGCCAAGTCCTGCCAGCCCCTCCCCGTGGGTTTCTCCTAATAGCTTCTCTGGGAGCAGAGTTGTGAACAATGGCCAATAGAGGGGCTAGAAGTAGTAGTGCACACTGCTCGGTGTTCCAAGCCACAGAAATGCCAGAGAAACCAAATAAAAAAAGACAGACATGACCGCAATTACAGCTAAGTTTCAGTGTCCCTGCAGAGTACCCAGCCGCAAGACATAAGTCAGGAGGGAAGTAACAGAACGTGATTTTATCATATAACAGTGTGTAACCCTGAACCCCCTCTCTCACACACATTTCAAATATATCATAAAGTATTAAAATTTATTTTCTTCACTGAAGCAATATGATTTTAGTATGCTGGTAGTACCACAGCAGCATTTTTAATGAATTCATGGCATTCTATTACCTGAATGCATGTGTTATTTAATAAATCTCAACCAGTATTTGATCATTTGGATATTTCCCACCTATATTTATGTTTCAATGCTATAAGAAAAATAAATGGAGCAGGGAAGGAGGGCAGCGAGGACTAGGGCTATGACTCAGTAAAAAGGCATATACTGGGCTTAATCTTAGCACTGCCAAACAAAGGAAAAGGAAAAGTAACATAAAAATGTCTGTACACATTTTATATTGTATTCTTAATATAAAAATTTTTAGATTTCCAGTTATTGGTAAAATGGCTATAAGCATGTAGACAATTGTCAACATACTACCTGGATGCTATCTAGAAAAAGTTCACACTGGCCACAGAGACACTGAGTTTAAAAAAAAAAATGCTTATTGGACACACTGGAAAATAAAATAATTTGGAATGAACAGAGTTTTGTCTCAGTAAGATTGAATAAGTATTAATAAATTCATTATTTTATTTTTGTCTCCTAGTTTGTTATTTCTCTGGTTGTGATTATTGCTATTTTCCCACTGATTTAATCTCAATTTTTAAATTTCTTTTTATTAGACATCATGATTTACGAAGTTAAAAAAAAAAAGGTAAAGGTAAAGGCCCTCCTGTTGTTCGTCGATTTGCTCGAGCGGGCCCAGTAACGTCTCCATTGGAGACTTTGTTGTTACTGTGTTTGGCATATCGAATACGTCACGGGTAGCTTGCCAGGCTCTGCTGTGCGGGCGAGATACTCTCGGTAGCTTGCCCGGCTCTCCGAGAGGGGCGGAGGAATCGAACTCGGGTCGAACCATGTTGGCTGCGTGCAAGGCAAACGCCCTACCGCTGTGCTATCGCTCCAGCCCTTACAAAGTTATTCATAGCAAAATTTCAGGCCTATAGTATTCTAACACTAATCCCACCACCAGTGTCAATTTCCCTCCACAAATGTCCCCAGGTTTCCTTCTAATTCTAAATCTTCCTCTTTGACAGGTATGTGTTTTAAATTTGATTATTGTCATTTAGGTCTAATCCCCCTTTTGTCGCTTGCATTCCTTTGTCCTATTATTTTATATATCACAGTTAAGTGAGATCATCTGCTATTTTTTCTTCTTATGACTAACTTACCATGATATCATCCTAGTGCCACCAAGTTGCAGCAAATTGCATGAGTTCATCCTTCTTTGCAACTGAACTGTATCCTATTGTATATCCCGTTGTGTATTCCACTGTGTATATATGCCACACCTTCATTGCTATAGTTGGAGACCTAAATTGGTTCCATTTCCTAGCTATTGTGAGAAGTGCTTAAATGAATAATGATGTGCATATGTCCTTTCAAATTAATGTTTTTTGTGTCCCAGCAGTATATACCAAGAAGTGGAATTGCCATGTCATATGACAGTTCTATTTTCACTTTGTTGTGAAATCTCCATAATGTTTTTCAAAGGTGTAGAGTCAGGCAACACTTTCACCAGCAGTGAGAGTTCCTTTTTCACCATATTCCCACAAACACAAATTGCTCCTATTTTGGGGAGGGATAATATGAGGGTTGATATGTGCCATTCCTGGTGTGAGATACCGCATTGTGGTTTTGATTTGCATTTCCCTGGTTTATCTCAAATTTTAATGGGATTTTGGGATATCAACATTTTCGTGTGATTAAATGTATCAATGATTCCTACATGGTACATTTTGTTTCTCTAACTTCAGCACTAGATATTCCACTACCATCCAGAAATCACATAAACACATTTGTCTGATAGAGAGAATTCTCTTTTACATGTAAGAGGTGAATATGACTATGTAAAAATCTCAGCTTTTTATAATTCATACATATAAAATACTCTAGATTGATTTATGCAACAAATTAGTGTAGTATATTTAATACATAGGCTATTTCTTGTTAGAGAGTGAGAGAGAACAGTTAGATTTTTTTTTAAATCTTCTATCTCCCCTTATCAATAAATGAGTTTCTTGCTTCCTATATCATATAATAATCAATTCATTTTTAGTTAAAATTTAGAAAGGAGGAAGTGACTTCGCTTTTAGTTCCAATTGGATTCTATCCAAAGTAAAGGCAAAGGTAAAGGTAAAGGTAAAGGCCCTCCCGTTGTTCGTCGATTTGCTCGAGCGGGCCCAGTAACGTCTCCATTGGAGACTTTGTTGTTACTGTGTCTGGCATATCGAATACTCTCGGTAGCTTGCCGGGCTCTCCGAGAGGGGCGGAGGAATCGAACTCGGCTTGGCCATATTGGCCGCTTGTAAGGCGAACGCCCTACCCGCTGTGCTATCGCTAAACAGGAAAAAAATAATGTGTTATCTTTCTCATTGTCTTTACCATTACACAAGTTAGAACTTAATTCTTTTAGAAACTCTTTGAATACTCACCATTATTTATATTTTAATAATTTTATTAGGAACCAGAGTGATAATACAGTGGGTGCAGAAGTTGCCTTGCACACAGCCAAACCAGATTCAATCCATGCTATCCCATGTGATCCCCAAACCACTGCGAGGAGTAATTCCTGAGTGAAGAACCAGGAGTAAGCCCTGAGCACTACTGAGTGTGGCCCACAAAAACCAAAATAACAAAATAACAGAAATAATAACAATAATAATAATAATTTTATCAAATTGTGACTCCTTGCTCAGGTCTGCAGCTATGAATAGCAAACATCACTCCTAAGTCTGGGTCTTCTGAAATTGTAGTCCATGATATCTAAGGTATATAAAACTCAGCAGTTTGAAAAATATTAAAAAATGGTGAGAGTGAATAATAAGTGAACTTCTCCAAAGAAGACATAAATTTGCCCACAGACACATGAAAAAATGCTCAGCACCACTATCAGGAAAATGCAAATCAAAACAATGACATATCACTTTTTTACAAGTGAGATAGTCCTATATCAAAAGATCAGAAGCAACATAAGCTGTCAAATATGTGAAGGAAAAAGTAATCTTCAGGCAGTATAATGTATGAGAATAGAATCTGGTTCAACCTCCAAGGAAAATAATATGACTATTTAAATCTATAGTAGGTTATTTTATATCAGGTTATATTATATAAATTTAAAAATAAAACAACTGATCCCCAAATCCCAAATTATACAAAATTGTCCCCAAATTACAAGCATACAAAAACACAAATTCCAAATACTTGTGGAACTATGTTTATTGTAGCACTATTTATCATCGTATCACTGTATCACTGTCATCCCACTGTTCATCGATTTACTCAAGCGGGCGCCAGCAACGTCTCTATTCATCCCAGACCTGAGATGTTAGCAGCCTCTCCTTACTCATCTTTCCCAACACTGCCATATTGGAGCCTCTTTCAGGGTCAGGGGAAAGAGACCCGTTATTGTTACTGTTTTTGGCATATTGAATACGTCACAGGTAGCTTGCCAGGCTCTGCCGTGCAGGCGGGCAGGATACTCTTAATAGCTTATCGGGCTCTCCGAGATATATTTCCCTCTGTGATTTGTTGTCTACTGTCTGAACCCCATCAAATATGGTGTGGTAATTATGGAAAATTGGTAGGGAGTGTCTTATGATGTGTCCACTAATATGTTCACTCATATGTGAGGCTCGGCCATAATGTGTAGAAAGAGGGCTGGAGTGATAGCAATATTTATAATAGCCAAAAATCTATAAATAACCTAATTACTCAAGACAAATGAGCATATAAAGATATAGCATTGGAGCTGGAGTGATAGCACAGCGGGTAGGATGTTTGCCTTGCACGCAGCTGACCCGGGTTCGATTCCCAGCATCCCATATTGTCCCCTGAGCACCACCAGGAGTAATTCCTGAGTGTAGAGCCAGGAGTAACCCCTGTGCACCGCTGGGTGTGACCCAAAAAAAAAAGATATATCATTTATTCATAATGAAATACTATCTGTATACAAGAAAAGATGAAATCTTGCCTATTGCAACAATATTGAAGGAACTATAAGGGATCTTGATAAGTGAAATAAGGCAGAAATACCAGACGACCTCACTTATATTTGGCATATAAAGAAAAAAACAGGGAAGATATTTTGTCCAATGAAAAGATAATTTAACCATGTTGTCAAGGGTTCAGGAGTGGACCCAAAGAATCCTTTGGACTGTAGTAGGGATACCTGGCACAACAACAACACCAATAACTACCAAGTGTTATATCACTAGAGTATATAATCATGCATACTCTTATAAATCAGTGTTACCTAAATAAAATAATAATTTTTATGAATCTATACTTTCTCTTCTGCTTCTATTCTTGTAATATGTTTGATTCATGCACCAATGGTATCAAGGCACTTAAAGAAATAGAAACTCATGTCTATGTCTTACTTTTGATAGGTCTTTATTCTATTATTCTAAGCAAATGATCTATTAAGTGTTTTAGAAAACACAGTCATGAAAGTTAAATGGACATCAATTTCCTCCTCCATAGAAGGAACTCAAACTTGTTTTGAAGATTTCATTAAACTTCATGTGGACAACACATACTCTGATGATTATTTTCTGTCAAAGTCATGTCTTGGGACTGAGAAAAAGTACAAGGATTGAGGTAAGGCACTTGCCTTGTACATGACTGACTAAAACTCAATCCCTGGAACTTCATATGGTCCCCAAGCATTATCAGGACTGATTCCTGAGCACAGAACAAGGGATAATGCCTGAGTAATGCCTGAGTACAGCTGAGTATAGTCCATAATCAACAAGAAAAGCAAAATAAGCAAAATGAATTCTAATTTTTATAAATATGAAATTTTTGCAATTATTACAACTTTTATATGTATAAACTTCTTCTGATTTGAAATAATACATGAGTATCAGCCAAAGTTAACTTTTCAGAAGCCTTGTGTAGTGAATATATTGATACTTCCTGGATATCTTTAAGCACACAGAATGACAAACAAGTGATTGATGCTTTGAGAAGAGGAACCCTGTTTTGGGACCACAGAGGGTACAGCAGGTAGGGAGTTTGCCTGGCACATAGCCAACCTGGGTTTGGTCCTGAAGCCCCACCAGGAATTATCCCTGAACAGAGGTCCAAGAGTAAGCCCTAAGCATTGCTGAGTGTTGCCTCAGAACAACAACAACAAAAAAAAAAAACAAATCCTGCTCTGACCACCCAACCTTATTTACCATGGCTTCCCAACCTTGTATGTGTTCTTCAAACACAGGAGAATCAACCTAAAGCATGTTCCTTTCATTCTGTTCTCCTTCTCTATCAGAAAGATTTGCCTACCGAGAAGCAAAAAAAAAAAAAAGGTCCATCTTCTTATAGTACAACTCACCAAGCTTTGGAGACAGCTGCGTACTAGGATCAAGATGCAAACTGAAGCCCCACCTTTTCCTGAACCCACCTCACTGAGTCAGAAGACCAGGTGTAAATCACCCAGTTCCAGTTGCTCCATAGATAAAGAGTTCTTCAGACTCCTGAATGTTCTAGATCATCATTCTTTAAGCTTTTTACACCTGTGGATTAGAACCCATTCTGTGTACTAGTCTACTGACCAACCAACAATTATAATCAAGGCAGCAGGCCAGTGGTTTTCAACCTTTATATACCTGCGACCAGCACCAAAGGTTTAAAAACATTGCTTTAAACATCTGCTATGCAATGACTTAGCTCAGAAATTCCATTCAACTTCAGGGATGATTTTTATCACATTGAAAGTACCCTTCCCCCAGTTCATATGCTGTTTAGAATCAAAATCCATGGTTCTGAACAGTCCTCTCTAAGAGTTCTACGGTGAGCTGGTCTCATTCATTAGCCTATCAGATCTTATTGGGAAAGAAGAACACTTTCCTCTCCCCAGACTTGGCTGCAGCTCTGTCTTATTGTCACTTGTAGTTCTTAAAACTCCAGGAGTAGAATATAAAAGAAATGTGCGGCAGAGCTTCTCCTTCCAGCACAAAATATTGTCTTTTTTGTAGGATATGCTGCCCATAGCCTGGGCCCAGATACCTGGGCCCAGATTCATAGGCAATGAACTATGGGACTACAAATGAGTACAGCAAGTTCTTTTTTTTTTTCTTTTTGGGTAACACCCGGCGATGCACAGGGGTTACTCCTGGCTCATGCACTCAGGAATTACTCTTGGCGGTGCTCAAGGTACCATATGGGATGCTGGGAATCGAACCTGGGTCAGCCGCATGCAAGGCAAATGCCCTACCGGCTGTACTATTCCTCCAGCCCCAATAAGCAAGTTCTTACCTTCAGGCTATCTCTTCATCAAATGGAAGAAAACACATATAGTAAAATGACTTAATTTTAGAAAAAATTCTTTTGTGAAGACATTCAGAAGGTTTTTACATGTAAAAATGGTCAAGAATTCACATATCTCCCCTTATGGACTATAAAGACTTTCTCAAATTAGTTCACATCTCTAAGAATTAAATTCTCATTTTAAAATAGGGCAACAACATCCAATAATATGGAAGATAAATGTATATGAATGAATCAGCCAGTGGCTGACCTGCAAAACTCAGTAACAAGTTGCGACTGTGGGTACAGCTGTGATAATTGTCTCTTCCAAATCAAATTGTCTCCTTGAAATCACCAATAACCTTCAATTCCAAGTCAAAGCAGAGTGAAAATAATCAACCCCCAAGTGTCAGGCCTTTGTCATTCAAAGTTAAAGAGCTTTTTCTTCAAGATCTTGCTAGTCTAAAGCCTAACTCCTTAAGCTGTGTGTTGCAACCTCATGTGGGGTCCAATAACTGAATGTGAAGGTCAAGAAATATTTAAAATATGCTTAACATTAAACTTTTTATGATTTAGTACCAGAAAAATTTTGATATATATTTTACAGACCTATATTCCCAGACCCATATTAAAATATTTTGGGAGCCAAAGATCACAAGTGAAAAGAGTTTAAGAAACCCTGGTCTAGAACATTACCATCTTTGTCTTGACCTAATATATTCATTTCCTATATTATAGTTGCCACTATAAAAAAAATACCTCGACTTTTGAAATTGAAAACAACACAAATTTATTTTTGAGGTCAAAGTTCCAACCTGATCTTGCATGACTGTGGTCAAGTTGACAGATGGAGGCTCTAGGAAAAATACTAAAAGAATTTCTCTGTTTAGTCTCTAGTAGCTAGAGATAAAGTAATATCAGAGATTAGAATCTCTGGGCTTATTGAGGAACCAGTTTCTGGTCTACCACACCAACTCTCTATGATGACTTCTTAGGGGACAGACATATAGTATAGCAAGTAAGGCATTTACACTACTTACAAAGGACCTGGGTGTTCTCAAGCACACTATATGGTACCCCAAGCTTTCCAGGAGTGATTTCTGAGTGAAGAGGCAGGATTTAGTCCTAATCCCAGACTGTTGTTGGCCCAAAGCAATAACAACAAAGAAAACCATCGTGATTGCTTACTGATTCAGTTCTGTCACTCCAATTAATGAACTCAGCTCGTGAGGACACTGGAATAAGGCAAATATAACAATAAATTCAGATTTCTTTAGAAAACATCCTCTTCTCCAGAAACTTACACAAATTCAAGGATGTGACTTCATTCACAGAATTTATATATCCTATGCCTAAGACAAATAGATGCCAAAAGTTCTTACAAATACATCTAATAAAGGGCTGAAGTGATAGTGCAACAGATAGGGCATTGGCCTTGTTTTGGTCAACCTGGGATTTACCCCCAACATACCATTACAGTACCCCAAGCACCACCAGGTTCCTGACTTCAGAGCCAGGAAAAACCCCTGAGCATCACCAGGTGTGCTTCCCCCTACTGCACCCCTAGAAAAACCCAAACTTCTAATAAAGGATAGCATCTAGTAGAACATGCACTAGTGATGCAGCTGAAGCTACACTGAAAAGGTATAAAGCTCATTCTTCCAGACTCTAAGATATGAAACTACAAACACTGGTACCTCTCATCATTGCATTCATTTCTAAAAGATGATGCATATGAAATTACACCTAGATCCTAACCAGACATAGAACAACCAGAAAGTTAAAAAATTATAAAAATTATAATGGCATTTGTGTATTTACTCTAATATTTAAACAGAAACACAGACAAACTCCCATACAGCAAACTTCTGAGTTGATAAAACAATAACTAATGTCAGATCATATAGTTTAATTTAGGGGCCAGAAAGAGTACAGTGGGCAAGGTGCTTACCTTGCATGCAGCTAATCAGGGTTTGAATCCCCAACACAACAAATGGTCCCTGAATAATGCTAGGAGAGATTTGAGCACAGAGCCAGGCATAAGGCCTGAACACTGCTAAGTGTGGTCTAAAAAAAAAAAAAAAAAAAGAGATAATTTACTTTTGGAAATAATTTTTAACTCCATGATCTCCAAAATTAACAAAATAATGATATTGGTATACTTAAAGTTATCTAATCTTTTTATTTACATATGTCTTTCACAGTGGTATCCTGGGAAACATTGTTAAGATTCCTCTAGTACTAAATCTTTTTTGACAATTAGTAAATACTTCAAGGGTCACAGAACTATTCCAAGAATTAAGGCACTTGTTTTGCACATGGCCAATTCTGGTTCAATGGCTGGTATGATCCCCCAAGCACACTCAGAGTGATTCTGAGTGAGTGATCTCTGAGCCAGAATAAAGCTCTGGGCTCTGATGGATGTGCCTCCCCACAAAATACTGTCCATTGGCGGGGTACGGTGCCGCCAGCAGGTCAGTCTGTACCTGTGAGGCAAGTGCATCAACAGCCTCATGGTGCCTTCAGACTTCCAGATACACCAAAATTTCTGCTGTGCCTTTTGCCAGACCCCAAAACCTTGGGACAATGTTTACCAAGAAAGTAAACGGCCAAAAGTTAGGTATGTGAGAGACACACCCACAAACCACCTCCCGGCTCAGCTATATAATTGGAGGCAAGGCCTCTCTGGTTGCTGATCGAACTGCTTAATGGCCATAATCCGAGAGACTCAGAGACAAATCTCAGAACCCAGCAACTTTTGGCAGAAATGCGTTCAGTCCCTGCAGTAGATTACCAGTGCCAGGCCATCCCAGGTGGGAATAGGTTTTGTGCCGTGGCCTGTTCCCCCTCGTGGCTCAGTGGCCGCCATCCTCCAGAGGCCACTGGACAGTCAGGTTTGGGCCCGCAGTGATGAGACATGCTGGTTGGGGGTGGAGCTGGGCTTTCCTACTCACCCCAACAAGACCTCAAGTCACCACCCACGAACAGCCTCTCTGGCTCCTGATCAAGCTGCTTAACGGCCATGATCCCAGAGACACAGGAACAAAATCTTAGAGCCCAGCAGGTTTTAGCAAAAATCCCTCCTGATTTAATTGTTAAAATTTCGGAATTCCAAAATCACGTGACCGCCACTGCAGCTACGTGGCATCATATGTCATTCATAACCAGCAATTGTCTATGCTTCAAACATTCAAACAAATTGTCTACAGATGCCTTTTCGGCAGATCTGAGTGTTGGGGTAAAATCCCAAATAATAATGGTAGGTCTGGTGTCGAAATATTGAAGGTAATCAAAGAAGAGAGAGAGTAATGTAAAAATCATCTGCCCCACAGGTAGGGGGTGGATAGGGGATGGGAGGTATACTGGGGATTTTGTGGTGGAAAATGGAAAATGGGTACTGGTGAAGGTACAGGTATGACCAAGATTTAAACCTGAGAGCTTTGTAACTGCTCTCACAGTGATCCAATAAATAAAATTATAAAAAAGGGGAAAAAAAGTAAGATGGAGTTCATGCCCAATTCAGCCAGCCTAATCATTGACTGAATAAATAGCAATACTCCTACTAAAAAAAAAAAATACTGTCCATACAAAATTCCAACAAGGGAGCTAGAGCAATAGTATAGCAGGTAGAGCATTTTCCTTGCATGAAGCTGACCTGGTTCGATTTCCAGCAAGCCATATGGTCCCCCGAGCACCACCTGAGTAATTCGTGAGTACAAAGCCATAAGTAACCCCTGTGCATCATCAGATGCAACCCAAAAAGCCAAAAACAAAAAAATATCCAGCTAAATTCTTCTTTACAAGCATTAGAAACACTTATAGACCTTCTGGATTTTTATCTTATTTATTAAAACATCCAAACTGCACCAACATACAATAAGCATTCTCACATTTCAATTTTTTTTCAAAACACCGGAAATTAATATTATGGAAAGACTGATATTTCTAACAGCAGGGGTTTCTAATATCAGATATCTGTCATAATTACAAAATTTCTAATATTTCATTTAATTTAAGGTGTTCATATTTGCTATCATCTAATTTACATAGTAATTCTTTGGCTTCTCATTATGAATAATCTATGACCCAAATAAGTTTGTAGTGTTAACTCTATAGAAAATTATTTTAATTTAATTATTTTAATTCCATTGCTCATTCAATCATTCAACAAATATTTATAGAGTGTCTACTATGTGGCAGATGAGGAATTGAGGCCCACAAATCCTGAAAACAAGCTCTTCCTATCTCACATACCCCTTCCCGCACTTTCTGAAACAGAGGGAATGTCTGGAGGAAGGTTCCTTGGAGAAGTGATGTCTCCACACCCTCTCTGCACCCTCTCCTCAAGGTCCCTCCTGTCTTTACTAAAGACAAAGAAATGAGCAAAGTTTCAGATGCCCTTACTTCCTTGTATTAATTTTCATATACAGCATCATGGTATAAATAAAAACAGAAGTCATAAAACAAGTAGAATCAAATTACAGTGTCTGCTTTCACTATTTTTAGCTTAATGAACTCAATGATGAATCTTGAATATCAACTCTGATTATCAGTGTTATTTTTTTAGAGCATTTATAAATTTGCCTTCTCAAGAAAAGTATTATTATAAAGGCAACTTGATGGAAACAATTTGAGATCTTTCACAGAAAATAAAGTTATGCCTGTGGGGCTATTTCATTCTGGGCAATCAGGAGTGGGGGAGGAGAGAACCCCGCCCCGCCCCAACAGAGCCTGCTCTGGCGACCGAAAACCTCCAGAACTCAACTGCCACCATGCTCATGGCCGCTTTCCACACACACAGACAAGTCTCACCCATGAGGAAATCTATTCCTAGACCACACGACCGATTTGACATCACATACTTACACCACTAATATACCAAGAGGAGCACACCACATTTGATGGGGGTTTAAAAGACAACCAATCTTAGTGGGAAATATATTTTTACAGATAAATATATATAAGCACACATGACTTAACCTTTAACAACATGTTAGTAATCTCTTATAGAAGGGCTTAATGGCTCCTGGGCAAAATACAACAACCTTCACATACTTGCCTCTAAGAAATCTTTTGGGGGTCATTTTTAGCGGGTTATTCATAACAAGCAATGCAAAATAAATTATTTTGGTTCTGCATTGGGAATAGGCTTTGGGGTTTGGGGTGAAAACATCTGAAACACGGTGGTGGAAAGGTTAATGGTTGTGGGATTGGTGTTAGAATACTAAATGTAATCAAATATTGTGAACAAATTTATAAATATAAAATAAAAGTTATGCCTGTGAAATTCTCCTATTCCTGAACGTATTAATTATAAGTCTCAGCTAAGAAGTTCCCCCCCCAAGCTGCCATATTTATTTCATTGCGTAAAAGAGATTAGATGCAAGGAAAGTTAGAAAGTTTGAGATTCAGCCTTTGAAAAGAAGGATGACATTTATTGTCCAAATATGGTCTAAATTCATAGAGTAATTGGGAGTAATAATTCTAGGAAAATTGGCACCAACCAAGAAATATAATCACCTTATATATAAATCACTTAAACTTTTCTATCTTTTTTTCCTATAAAATGACATTTTTCTATGAAATGATATCAATGACATTGTAAATATTAGTTTGTAAAAATATGAAATTAGACATAAAACCTTTAGAAAAACATATAGAACTACTTAAATTATTAGGTCTTACTTAAATTTTCTATTAATTAAAAAATAATTTTAATTGTTCTTATAAATTGACTCAAGAATAATAGAGGCACTGTAACATTCTAGTATTAGAACAGAACACCAAGAAGCATCCTTTAAAAATTATTATGGTCTGTCATACCTTGTGTTTGCAGATTAATTAGTAGTATCACAACCCTTCCCAGTAAGAACAAGAAATTGGAGAAAGCAGCACAGAGACAATTGATGCCAGTGGGTACCCAAGTGACTTAAGTGAAGTGAGAAGGAGGTAGGCGGCAGCCTCAAGAAAAGAATCTGCCACTTTCTCTCTGTCTACCTCTACCATCCAGGGACTCTATCCACCTCTGCCACCCAGGGAAGGACTGGGGAAATCTATGACTAATGAAAGTCCTCTGTGAGCCTTGCTCCTTGCCAGAAAGGAAAGTTAGTCCTAGACCTTTCTCAGAAAAGAATTTCAGAAGATGAACATTGAGATTTAAAAACAAAACAAAACAAAACAAAACAAAACATGCTTTATTGCGAAGTTTTGAGGAAGGAGGAGGAGAGAGAGAGAAAAAGAGAGAGAGAGAGAAAGAGAGAGAGAAGGGGAGGGAGAGAGAGAAGGAGAGAGAACAAAGGTGGGGCTGGAGCAATAGCACATCAGGTAGGGTGTTTGCCTTGCACACAATTGACCTGGGTTCGATTCCCAGCATCCCATATGGTCCACCAAGCACCGCCAGGAGTAATTCCTGAGTGCAGAGCAAGGAGCAACCCCTGTGCATCTCCAGGTGTGACCCAAAAAACAAGAGAGAGAGAGAGAGAGAGAGAGAGAGAGAGAGAGAGAGAAACAAGGGCTTCTCCAGAGTGGAGAGGGAGCCCCAGTATAAATCCTAACATTAGATATGAAAATATAAAAATACACATCTCAAGAGGGGAGATGCAGTCAACACGTGCTCAGGCATCATATGAGCTCGGCAGCAGCACATGGCCACAAGCAGCACATGGGATCAGGAAGCATATGCATACATTTTCTTTGTTCAAGTTAAGCTTTTATAAAGTTTTCTCCCATGTGGGGCTTTCTACCTAGGTAAGAGTCCATTGCTAGGGTGATTGCCAACTGGGGTGAGTTGGGTAAAGTTGATGGTCTTCTTTGATATTCCTTTCCTGGCCTTAGTTCCTGCTAGAGCTACTCTCGAATGGGAGGTCCAGCCTCTGGGATTGTGCTGGCACCAAGTGAAGGTCTTATAGGACCTTGGTCCTATGTCCACAAGGTGGGTTTTTGCAGTCTTGGGGATGTTGGTTTTATTACTTCTCAAGAATTCATTGCCTTGGGGAGCCCTTCCCTGTATACCTGCCTGCCTGGTTCACAACAACAGAAACTAGTATCCCAATATGGCATGACTTGAAATGAACACCAATGACAAAGATTTATACCACATTGCAGCTTTAGACTGCTAAGATGCTATTAATCTTTGGGGAAATTTTTCAATGAAGTTATTGACCTAAAATGTTTTCATCTGAAAAAAAAAAAACCTGTACTATTAGAAAGTCATCAATATTTTCCTCAACACAAATCATTTCCTTTTATTCTAGTAGTTTCCCCCAAAATAGTGATGTATGTCAAACATCAAACATTTATTCTTCAACTATAAAGGGAAAACAGTATATTTACAATAACATAATCTAAAAAATTAGGACAAAACATTACACAGACAGGGCCAGAGCAATAGTACAGTGGGTAGGGGGTTTTGCCTTGCACATAGCTAACCCGGGTTCGATCCCTGGCATCCCATATGGTCCCCCAAGCACCGCCAGGAGTAATTCCTGAGTGCAGAGCCAGGAGTAACCCCTGAGCATTGCTGGGTGTGACCCAAAAAAAGAAAAAATATTACGCAGATGAACTCCAATTTGTAGTCTGCTGTGATAGTGGAATAAACTACAATTTGGAAGAGCTTTATGGAAGTAAATGGAGACTGGAAAGGACTCACTGGAGGGGAAAAAAGAGAAATGAAATAACTAAAACAAACGATAAAATTATACAAAGAGAAAGTGGCAGGCAGGAAATTAAATTCCTGCAGATGAAACAAATACAAAATTCTTATTTGCAATCATCACATTTTTGACAATTTGAAAGGCGCTAAAGATTTCATGTGGTTATAAAATGTAAAAATTTGAAGGATTTTATATCAGGTGCACTAGTTAGACCTTACAAGATAATTAGGAAATCTAAAAATAAAAACTTTGCTCCTCTTTCCACTTATTGTTATGAGTGTCAGTACCAGAAACACAATAGCAAACCACAAGTGTTTTTCCTATATTTCCATAACAATCTGGGACAGGAATGGCTAGTTTTGCCCCAGTATTATTTCTCATAGCTCTCCTTAGTAGTAGGGTTTATGTTTAGTTATATTGCAGGTGACTTACATGAAGTGGGGAGGAGAGCGATGGCAGCCTCCAGAGGGAGTTTACCACCTTGGTCACCCAGGTAGTGGCTGGGGAAACCGAGGAACGATGGAAGTCTGCGATGAGTCTCTGCGATGAGTCCCTGCATGGTGCAAACCTCAAGTCTTACCAGTCCCCAAAGCAGCCATCAAGTTGTGCCTGAAGAGTCCACTTGTTCTGCATGGCGTGGAAAATAATCCTTGCCACCCAATCTCTCTCTCTCTCTCTCTCTCTCTCTCTCTCTCTCTCTCTCTCTCTCTCTCTCTCCCCTCTCTCTCTTTTAAATTGAATCACTATTCGATACAAAGTTACAAAGCTGTTCATGATTGGGTTTCAGTCATAGAGTGTTCCAACACCCAACCCTCTACCAGTGTACATTTCCCACCACCAATGTCTCTACTTTCCCTCCAACCACCCTCCCCACTGCCCCAGCCTGTCTCTATGGCAAGCAATTTCCTTCTTTCTCTCTCACTCAGTTCCATCCTCAGCAGCGTATGTGGTTCTCAGGACACAGAGTCAGGAACTGCAGTCTCCAGCCCCATCATCGTAAGACTGCAAAGAAACAAAGGAAAGGTCTAGTGTGACTGAATCAAAAGCAAATGTAATTCAGAAACGTAAAACCTGACTTATGGAGAAACCACCAAAATCTTTCAGTGATGTGAAATTAGGGCAGGCAGGGGAGGAAAATGTAATAGTTCATAAACACACTCCATAGAAATAAAGAGCATCAGTTAAAGAAAACTCTGCCTCTGTTTCTGTCTGTCTCTGTCTGTCTCTCTGTCTCTCTGTCTCTCTCTGTCTCTCTCTCTCTCTCTCCTCCCCCTTTTGGCATTATGATTTACAATACAGATACTGAAAGGATACCCTGTTTGTTCATTTACCGATTTTTAGCACAGTTTTTGTCCAGAGTGATCATTTTCAACTATCTTTGTCATAGTGCTTCCTTCTCTATCCCAACTGACTTCTCCCCCAGCACTTGATACAGGCTTCCAACCATGGACCAATCCTCCTGGACCTTCTTTCTACTGGCCTTGGGTATTAGTCTCACATCATGTATTTTTTTTATATCTCACAAAAGAGCCCAGTCATTCTGTCTATCCCTCTCCTTCTGACTCATTTCACTCAGCAAGATACTCTCCAAGTCAATCTATTTACATACTAATTTCATAACTTCATTTTCCTAACAGCTGCATAGTATTTCATTGTGTAGATGTACCACAGTTTCTTTAACCAATCATCGGTTCTCAGGCACTTGGGTTGTTTCCAGATTCTGGCTATCGTGAATAGTGCTGCAATGAACACAGAAGTGCAGATAGCATTCGACTGTGTGTTTTGGAACCCCTGGGATATATTCCCGGGTTGTATAAAATCTCAATTTCTAGTTTTTTTGAGTAATTCCCATATTACTTTCCAAAAACTGCCATCCAAATTCTCAGGGAGCCGTGGACTCAGGCTCTTTGCAGGAAAGGAAAATCAGTAAGTCCTCCCAGGCTTCTCAAATCTTGAACGTCATTTACATGAGAAAGAAGTTAGCACTATCTTTATAACACAATTACTTAAGGTTATTGCAAAGAACTAAAAATGCCTGAATAATAAAGTACTAATATTAAATGTTTGTTCTTTTATGAGTGACTTAATAGTATAAATTGTTATCAATGGCATTTTCAAGATGAAGTTTATTAGATGTTTGCTAATAAAATAAATTTGTTCTTTTCATTGAATCTTGTAAACATTTGCAACGATTGCTTTGCACGCTATATCTCTATCTTTGTCTCTCTGTCTTCCTTCTCTCTCTTTAACACACTTATTTAGCCCCATTCTCTCTCCCCTCCCCCTTCTCCTTCTGCACCTAGTGACTGATTACAGTAGGGCAAAAATTCCATTTCCTTTACCTCACAGGAAAACTCTTTCTGATACCAGAAATGCGGCATCAAGAAACACGTTGTCTACAAATTTAATGTTCCTAGACCACCTCTAAAATTAAAAAATCACAAAATTTTTTTTTTTGCTTTTTGGGTCACACCTGGCGATGCACAGGGGTTACTCCTGGCTCATGCACTCAGGAATTACTCCTGGCGGTGCTCAGGGGACCATATGGGATGCTGGGAATTGAACCCGGGTCGGCCGCGTGCAAGGCAGACGCCCTACCTGCTGGGCTATTGCTCCAGCCCCTAAATAACAAAATTTTTAAGGTATAAGGATATATAAGGATATAAGGATATTAGATGATGAATTACACATGATAACTAGTACATTTATGGGACTGGTCTGTTAAAGACATAAAAATATAAGAATATTCCTGTGTAAAGAGAGAAAGAAGGAAAGTGCCTACCATGGAGAAAGGCTGGGGAGGGTGGTGGGAGGGAAACTGGGGACATGGGTGTTGGGAAATGTACTCTGGTGGGGGGATGGGTGTTGGAACTCTGTATGACTGAAACCTGACCATGAACAGCTTTGTAACCCTGTGTCTCAAGATAATACAATAAAAAAAGCAAGAAAAGAAGAATATTCCTGTGTTGTGTGTGTTGGGAGGGAGGAGGTGGGGGTGGAATAGACATTGGGAAAAAAATAAGACAGAAATAATTTTATTCGTGGGTTTCCTCTGAATATTATATATAATATGCTATCTGAAAATTTCACACGTGCCCTTTTATTTAATTTAGCCCATTTTTGTTGTAAAAACTCTTTCTTTCTATCTTTGGCATCAGTTACATTATACCTTTCAATATTATTCACAGTCTTAAAAATGATTGTTTTAATATCATTTATTTCAGGATGTTTTTTAATTTTAGCTTGTAGTAATTTTTAGACTTTTTGAGTTTTTAACTGTTTAGGTCAATTTTCTACATATGTTTGAAAGTTTTCTATTTAATTCACATTTATTGGGGGGAGGAGTGTCTTTGTTTCATTTTTTTAATAATGTGTTCTCTCTGCACTCTTCTTGATTCATGAAATTGCAAGATTAGGTAGCAGCGTAAAATCTAAACACAAATTTCTTTGTCTTACAAAGGAAAATATCAAGACCAGTGCCCTGGAGCCAGTATCAGACTCTGTTTGCTTCTTTATATACAAGAGTTTCTGTTCAAAGTAGCCACCCTTGGAGAAAGCTCTCTGGCAGCTTTCTCAAAAAGCATTTGAAGGTTTTTCCAGACTTCAACCATACTGTTTTTAGATTCTAGATATAAATAAGTTTATAGTATTTGCTTTTTTTGATCTGACCATTTTGCTTAACATGGGTCCTCAAGTTTTATCCATGCTGTCATAAAAGCAGGATGTATTTCCTCAACCCACACTTTCCTTTTTTTTTTCATTGCTGTAGTTGCAATAGTCTGGCATTGTACTCACTTGGCTGGAGACCCTAGAGATTAAACATTTTTATTGTTGTACCCAGGCACAAAAAACAGTGACACTAGGACTACATGTAGCTTGTGGGGGTCAGTAGAAAGCATTGAATTCAACAGTTTCATGCATACAAGGCAGGTGGTTTACCTCTGATCCATCCTACGTCCAAGTATGTCTTCTTTTTGTGATTAAATAATATTTCAGTGTGTGTATGGGTTGCAAATGTATACTACATTTTTGTGATCATATCTGACATGAACACTTAGAAAATTTCCATTTGGCTATTACAAATATGCTAAATCGAATGTAGAAGGTACAGATGTCTATTTTCTTTTTCCTACACACCCTGATGTACAATTACTAGATTGTATTGTAATTTCATTTTTCATTCCTTGAGGAAATTACACAGTATTACATACAAGAGTGATTTAAACTCTTACCAATACTTTACAATGTTCTCTTTCTATCCATATTTTCGTCAATCCTTGTTTTTTTGTGTGTGTGAGTCTTTTGTGAGTTGTTTTTATCTTTTGTATTTTGATAATAATTTTTATTGTTCTGTGAGTCATCACTCACAGAAACTATTGTATATAAAGAAGCAGATATATATGAGGTACAGCTCAAGTTAATTCATATTTGCATTTCAATAGTGATTAGAAATTTGAATATCTTCTTTGGAAAAATAGCTCTTCAAGTCATAAGTTAAGATTGTTTGGGTTTTTTAGATTGAATTGTATGTTTGTTTTATTTTTTAATAGTAGGGCATTTGCCTTGCTCGCAGCCAGCCTAGCCAAGCCAGGTTCGATTCCTCCGCCCCTCTCAAAGAGCCCGGCAAGCTACCGAGAGTAATTCGCCCGTGCAGCAAAGCCTGGCAAGCTACCCATGATGTATTGAATATGCCAAACACAATAACAACAAGTCTCAAAAAAATGGAGATGTTATTGGGCCCACTTGAGCAAATCGATGAACAATGGGGGAGGACAGTGACAGTGACAGTGATCCCCATATAAGCTATGGACATGTCTATAATTTTCTACCAATATGTAGGTTGCTTTTTTATTTTGCTGATTATTTTTAAACTATGTAGAATCTCTTTATTTTATTTAATCCCAATTTTTATTTTCTTTTGTATTTTGGGTACCTGTAGTCATAAAAATCACAGTCAAATCCAACGTTTAGAAACTCTTTGCTCTATTTTCTTCATCTTAAATTTTTCAAGTGTTATGTAATTTTAGGGGCTGGAGCGATAGTACAATGGATAAGGCATTTGCCTTGCACGCAGCCGACATGGCCGACCTGAGTTTGATTCCTCTGCCCCTCCTAAAGAGAGCCCGGCAAGCTACCGAGAGTATCTCGCCCACACGGCAAAGCCTGGCAAGCTACCCGTGACGTATTCGATATGCCAAACACAGTAACAATTGTCAGAATGGAGATGTTACTGGGCCCGCTCCAGCTACAGTGCTATATAATTTTAATCAATCCCAGTTTATTTTTGTGAAAATGTACTATAGAGGTCCAATTATATCCTATTGCATATGAATAGCCAGGTTTCCCAGCACCAGTCTTTGAAGAGACCATCTCTTCTCCATTAAGTATTCCGAGTCCCTCATCAATTATGGTCTATCTTATGTGATCATTCACTTATAGGCTCTTTATTTGTTTCGTTGAACACTATGGTTATTTTTATATCAATCCACACTTTAACAATGTGTTCTCTGCACTCTTTAATTATGTGTTCTCTCTCTATGCTGTTTTGATCATTATGTCTCTGTAGTATACTTTAAAATCATAAACTGTGGTATTTCTAGCTTTATTCTTCTTTCTCAGTATTGTTTTAGCATATCAAATCATTTTTAACTCCATATAAATTTTATGATTGTTCTTAATATTTCTCTGAAAAAAATTAATAACAACATTAAAATGCTGGCAGAGATTGCATTGAATCTATAGATTGCTTTGAGTATTAATGTCATTTTAACAATTTTAATCATTTCATCCCATAAACATAAAATAGCTTTTTGTCTATTTGTATCTTCTTCTATTACTTTTTTCAATATCATAGTTTTCAGCAATATTCTGGAAATTATGTGATACTGGGGACAAAATCAGGGGCATCTACAAGCAGAGCATGTATCTTAACCTGATTCTCGCTGATCCATAATATATTTTGAATGTGTACTTTGCTTTCTAAATGTGTTGGCGCTCACAGAGAGAGAGAGAGCAGGAGAGAAAAAGAGAAAGAGAGAGAGATACAGACAGAAAGAGAAGATAGCTTGGTATTTAAATTCTAAAATTAAGAAAATTGCTAAAATAAAATCAGGAGAGGAGCCACAACAACATACAGTGGGTCGGACACTTGCACTGCACACAGCCAACCTAGGTTGGCTCCCCAGCACCTCATATGGTTCCCCAAGCTTTGCAAGGAATGACTCCTGAGTGCAGAACCAGGAGTTATCTCTGAGCACCACTGGGAATGTCCTCAAAACCAAAATAAAAACAATAATAAAATAAATCAGGAAAAAAAGTACAGCTCTGAGTTTCTTAAAAGGTATAAGGGACCTCAATAATATGTACAGAGCAAGGATTTCACACTAGGAGCTTCTTTGCTACACATCATTAGCTGAGCTATTTGTTCTCCTTCAAGATTTGACATAAACATTAGTATAGCTATTATTGAAACTATAATATACATACATGATTTATCTGCTTCTTTCAAAGAAAAAAGTCATTCTGTTGACCGACATGATGTTTTTATGTGTTTTGAATTTTAACTGTATCTGGAGAACAGTCATGTTTAAAATGAATTTGAAGTCAGAAACAAGAACTTAAACCCTGGCAACAGTCTGCTTGAACCATCCTCTGGAAAATAAATCTACAAAGAAGTAAGAATAGAGCACAATCTCTCTGTCTCTCTGTCTCTCTCCTTCTGTTTCTTTCTTCCTCCCTCCTCTCTCTCTCTTCTCTCTCTCTCCTCTCTCACTCTCTCTCTCACACACAAACACACACACACACACACACACCATAAGAAGAGAGTAAGTGGCAGTTATTCAAGACAACTATGCACCTCACAGCTAGTTTCCTAAGCAAAGAACGCCTGAGAAGAGACAGCCCCATAAAGGCCAGGTACAGACAGATTTGAGGGAAGACACACCTATAGAAAACAGTTTCCAAAGGTCCACGAAACAGACTGAAAAAAGAGAATATTTAAATGGAGTATTTCATTGGAAACATATGCTGAATCATCTAATTATGTCTTTAAACATGTATCCAAGTCCAATAAAGAATAAATTATCTAATTCAACACTACAAGTAAATCCAGAAGAATGAAAGCTGTTGAAGACCAAAAGAAAACCACAGTATTATTTAGCGATTGTAAAAGACCAGAGTTTTCTGTACAACTTTGTCCTATCTCTCCCACATATTTCCCCAACCTGCCCCATCTTTCCCCAGACCCAGACTCCTCAACTTTCTCCAGACCCTGACTTCTCATCTACAAAGGACTTAAAGCTGCTGCTTCAGCCTACAAGCCTACATTTTATGGCAAGTCTCGTTGTTAGAAACTGACTAGTGCTTTGTTTAAATACTCCAATGACACACAATGACACCCTCTTTGAAGGTCTATATTGTCCCTAGTAGAATAGTTTACTCTGCATTCTTTCCCATAAAACTAGGTTACACAGCTTTATTCTTATCACGGTTTCCAGTCAAAATTTCATGTTTCTGAATAGTATTCCTGATTTGGGTGCTGCCTTGTCCAACCAGACTTCTTCATGTCTGGTAGACAGTTGCACAATCACTTATTCCCACTGTACTAAACTCCTAGTTATACTGGATCTCATCATTCCTACTGCAGTGGGCTTTATCTTATCTCCTTCAAAAATATCATTTATAACATGGTGGGCATGCCTAATTTTCAGTCCACCACGTTATCTCAGCTCCTTACTTAAATACCAAAGAAAGAAAAAAGAAAAAAAAAAGAAAAGAAACCAACTTGGACCAAAGCGAAGCGAAAATATGTCAGGGATGGCATTTGTTTTGCATGCAGCTGACCCAAGTACAATCCCCAACGTCCTATATGGTCCCACAAGAATCTGAAGGAGTAATTCCTGAGTGCATAGCCAGGAGTAACCCCTGAGCATTGCTGGGTGTGACCCAAAAAGAAAAGAAAAAAACTTGGCCTAAGAATTGTGGCAAAAATAAAAATCCCTCATGCACCTCATATAATTAGCACACAAGTTAGTAAGATATCCATGTTATTCCAGTTTCAAAAATAAAAATCTAAGGTTTATTATTGCCAAATAACTTAGACAATGCCTATTATTTGTAAACAGGACCCTGGGCAATCCTAAGTTATACTGATCTCCTCCCAGCACTATGCCACATTGCTTATAGAGGCTCAATTCCTTCTGAGGCAAAGTCATATCCTCTAGAGACCAGACTTCAGCTTGGATTTCTTTCTTTATTCAGAGGCTTGGAGTTCAGTGACAGGGAATGGGTGAATTCTACTTCTTTCATATTTTAAACCCTGGTGAAAATATCTATAATAAAATTCAAGAAAGGTGAGTGTCACTGCAGGCAGTTGGAAAGTGTCGAGAGTATATGCTTTTTTTAATAATTCCATCAGGCTTTCCTTGAGAGCTGCAATTTTGAATTGGCAGCTGTTTCATCTTAATGTGGAAATACCAACTATAAACAGGAGACCAATATCTCTACATGTACCAATGATATTCTGGTATTCAGATCAGATCCTTTCCTTGGATTAATATCATCTTGCTGTGTTCCATGGAAATCACTGATCCAGGGACAAAAATTAAGTTGCTATTTTAAAATTTTTTGAGTAGTCTTAATCAAAAACAAGAGATTAAATAATTTTCCCTCTAGCTTTAATGTTAAATATTAACAACCTCCCTCAATCTTAGTTTTATCATTCATCGTTTGTGATTTTTTGCTTCCTGCCAGGTATTTAGAGCATAGAAGGAGCATATATAAAGGAAAAACCTCACTCTTTGTTGATGACAAGAACTCCCTAAAATTATGAAGACAAACATATGGGAATTACTATGTGAGGGGTTTACTTGCAGCATCCCCACCCCCATAGCTTGAAGCAGGTAGGCACAGAGGGGGTCAGGCTGACAATGGAAATGGGGCCACTTGGGTGGCCCTGAAATGCATCACATTTCTGGAACACCTCCTCCTGCCAGGGCCATCCCAGATGACCAGATTGCTGCACCCCACTTCCATGGTGCCCATATTCAGTGGGAGACTCACAACTGTAAAAAACTAAGCATGCTGAAGGTTGTGTGTGTGTTCGCGAGCTCTCTGGACAGCTCTATCTCTCCGCCTGTGTTCGGTGCCCTAGAGCTGCTTTGTGTGGCTTGGATCGGGACGGCTGTTGACGAGGGCCAGCCCAGTTGATCTCTGTAGCAGTTTATTACAAGGAAGTTTATCCCATAGAAGAAATTTATGTTATGGAGGGCTTAGGTTCTCTCAAGCACATGTTCTCCTTGCTAGTCTCTCCGTGGTCCATCTTGCAGCCCTGCTCTCTCTCTCCAGCTCCTTTCTCTCTCCACTCTCTGGTCTCCCACTCCCCCTTAGTCTGGGTGGACACTCCACCCAGTCAGGTAGCCAAATCAACGTAAGAGAGCCCTTCCTGAGGGCCCACCTAAAAGGTATTCTAAAGCCCTTCCTGACTGCCCCAGGCAAAATACCTCCTTAAGGTGTTTTTCTCTCTTCCTCAGTCCAATAAACTATCAATAAACTATCAACTATCAATATTCCTGAGGCTGTGCATGAAGGACAGAACAGTGTTATCCTACACACAACGAGCAGAGCATGGCAGAAAGGTAGCCATGGGTAGAGAACGCCAGCCTGCAGACACTATCAGTGTGAGTCAGCATTTGGGTTGCAGGTGAGAGAGAAGCCCGGAATGAGGACAAGAGCCTGGTGCTGAATTCCCAAGGAGGAAAGAGAGTTTAGCCTATCAGTTAAAGGCTCCAACTCATTTCATTGAGAGTTACTGGGAAATTAGCATCTCTGGAAATTGGACATTTATTTTGTTTCTACCAGAACCCCGTTCCCCACATGCACCACAGCCTCGCTAAGCCGGTCTCTTAACCTCTAGCTTCAGAAAACACAGGAATTATGGGCCTTCTCAACCTTCTACCTTTCTAATAAATCTATTGGATTTTCATCCCTCCTCTTGACTCTCCTCCCTCATAAAAAAAAAAAACCCTTGGAGGAGGAGGGTCTAGCCTTAGAACAGACTAGTGGACTGACTCCCAGGGCTGTACCAGGACCAAAACTGAAAACCTGGCGTATCATTGTCAGTCTCTGCAGTCGGGGAGCAATTACTCATTCCCTCAGCCAATGGGGAGAAGTGGACTTAGAAAAGTATTAACTTGCCCAGGGCTGGAGCAACAGTACAGAGCGCAGGTTGTTCGCCTTGCATGCCTTCAACCTGGGTTCCATCCATAGTACTCCATATTGTAGAATTAGTAGTAAACCTTGAGCACCAATGGATACGACCCAAACCCCTCCCCCCAAAAAAGCATTAGCTTTCCCAGAGTCACACAGCTAGGGGATATCTCAGCAGACTAGATCCAGGATGATAGACTTCAGAGCTGTTGAGAAAGATGCTGTATTGTTCTTAAAGTGTCCACTTCCATTTCAGAGTCTGATTACTCTTCACATTTTAGTCTTAAAAATAGGTAATAAAGTTATGACTACAACAGAAAGATATAATTACTAATAGATATGTACAGAACCTCACAGATCAAAAATGTGTAAGGCAAAGGAGGCACCGGATAATTGCAGGACACTTTTAACATCTCACTTTTCTCATTAGGGAAATAATGCAAACAGAAAATAACCGAGTTAGCCTAGGTCTCATTTGACAAGTTAATCAAGATGGACATAAAAAATATTTGCATAGCATTCTACCCCAAACACCAGAATACACATTCTTTCCAAGTGTTCACATAACATTCTAAATCTTATTTTTAATTAAAATGTCTATTTCTATTTTCTCTTTACTGGTTTTTTATTTATGCTTTCATTCATTTAATTATTTCTGGGCTTGACTATCTCTCTGATTAAGTTTTCTGAGTTATCTGGTGTCACGTTCCGCTGCCCTCCTAAGTTTTCTTCCTTGAGTTTCTTTATGATGATGATTTGAAACTCTGATAGGAAGATATAATCGTCTATGCCTTTGTAGTTGGATTATGGAAATCTCTCTTTGCAACATCATATTCTCTAAAGCCTCCACTGGTCTGGAATTATATTTCTTTGGTCTTCCCATTTTGCTGCTTTAAATTTTCCTTAGACATATCAATCTGGATTAGTCATGTAGATATTTGCATTTACTAGTGTTTTTACATCTGGTGTGTGCTATGTTTTGTTAGATTTTAGTTTAGATCTTTGACTTGTTTTTAGTATGTGCTAGCTTCTGTAGGAATCCAAGTTTCATCTCAGTAACTACTGTGTCAGCAAGATGGAAGAAAGGATGAGAGAGAGTGGAGAGAGTGAGCCTTATTGATAAAATTCTAGGGACCTGGTGTTTGTAGCACTGCCAATATCTTATCTGGGGACACAGATATAAGACCAGGCAGTTTGTCAGTTGTCAAATAATTCATGAGATCAGTACCTATATGATGGAAGAAGTATTTTCTAGAGACTTCTTTATGACAGGGGCCCTGGGACCTTGTCTGTGTATGGATCACTTTCTCTTACCACTGGCATCACCTGGGTCAAGGGTAGTAGATACCTACACATAACTTCCACTCTCCCTTCTTCAGGGATCCTGACTTGGCTAGATGTCCTACTACCTCTGCCCCAACCTTGACCTCAGTCTCCACTTGCCTTTCATCCGCCTTCTATCCAATGAGGGACAAATCTCTCTATTCTCTTCACAATCTGTAACAAAAGTAAGTTAGACAACACTTATTACCTTGCTAACTCAGTTTCCCTATTGGAAAATTTAATAAAACTACAATGCAAATTTCATAGTATTGTGAGGCTTGATGAAGTGTTACAGATAGAGATTTTAGTTTAAAACTGGACATACCACCTGATTCCCCCTGGCGGCTTGCTGGCCGCCATCCTCCAGAGGCCATTGGACAGTCAAGCTTGGGCCCACAGTGACAAGACATGTTGGGCCTCACGGGATGGAGGTGGAGCTGGTCCTGTCCTCCCCACCCCAACGAGACCCCAAGTCATCGCCCACAAGTGGCCTCTCTGGCTCCTGATCAAGCTGCTTAACGGCCATGATCCCAGAGACTCAGGAGCAAATCTTGGAACCCAGCAGGTTTTGGCAGAAATCCCTCCAGATTTAAGTGTTAAAATTTCGGAATTTCAAAATCATGTAGCCACTACTGCAGCCACGCGACATCATAAGTTATTCATAACCAGCAATAGAAAACAAATTGTCTACTGTTGCCTTTTCAGCAGATCTTAGTGTTGGGGTAAAATCTCAAATAATAATGGTGGGTCTGGTGTCAAAATATTGAAAGTGATCAAAGTAGAAAGAGAGTAATATGGAAATCATCTGTCCCACAGGTAGGGAGAGGGTGTGGGATGGGGGTATACTAGGGTTGTTGGGGGTGGAGAATGGGCACTGGTGAAGGTATGGGAGTTTCATTGTATGACCGAGACTCAGACCCGAAAGCTTTGTAACTGCTGTCATGGTGATTCAATAAGTAAAATTATAAAAAATGGGGGAAAAAGTAAGGTGGAGTTCATGCACAATTCAATCAGCTAATCAGTGGCTGAATAAATAGCAGTACTCCTACATAAAAAAAATAAAATAAAATAAAATAAAATAAAGTAAATAAAACTGGACATACTTGTTTCTTGGTATAGTGTTATCTAAATATGACTTACCGTTGGATAGATCTTTAAAAGCATGATTTTAAACTTAGAAAACATGAAAAAAATAATTACTAAATTTGACTACAAATTAAGATTTATCAACACAGAAGACAATAAATGTGAACACAGAAAACCTGTTAGCAAATAAGAAGAAAATTGTAATTCACACATACCTAATTCCTTTAAAATTTTAAGAATTTGAAGAGTTTAAGCTACAGTTTAACAGATAGGTGCCACAAACAAGTATTAGGTGCCACAAACAAGTATCAGATCTTCTAGTACTTCTTCAATTGGTACTTGAACTAAGTGCTGTAGCACTGTCCTCCCGTTGTTTATCAATTTGTTCAACCGGGCAGCAGTAACGTCTCCATTGTGAGACTTGTTATTATTTTTAGCATATCAAATAGGCCATGGGGAGCTTGCCAGGCTCTGTCTTGCAGGCGGGATACTCTCGGTAGCTTGCTGGGCTCTCCAAGAGGGACGGAGGAATTGAACCCGGGTCGCCTGCGTGCAAGGCAAACACCCTACCCGCTGCGCTATCACTCCAGCCCTAAGTACTGATCCTCAATAAAGACTCACCCCTTCCAAGTTCTTTCCTTGCTGACACAGCTGCTACTGAATACCCAGAACTTCCTTTGGTCCCCCAAACCATCCAAGAGGGATCCCTGAGAGCAGAGCCAGAGTAAGCCGTGAGCGCAGCCTGGTGTAGCCACAAAACAAACAGAAACAAAATTGTTACGAATTTACTTTAAAATTACTTTTCCAAGTATACAGAAAAAAACAATGGAAAATGAGCAAAGATTAAATATTCCTGAAAACACACACACAGAGCTAATTTACAAGCAACAGCCATAAGACATTATCTCTTTCCTCTCCTATAAAACTGGCAGGGGATGTTAATATACAGGGTTATTGATTATGTATAAGAATATGGGAATATCAATGTATTCTGTGAATGGATGGTGATTTAAATTTTGCTTGAGTGCAAAATGTGACTTTGAATAAAAATGAAAAAATATAAAGCTACCATTCAAACCAAGGATTCTACTTTTAAGACTCTATTGGTCTATGGATATGCTTGTGCACATGTACAAAGATTTATGTGTTTGCAAGTTGCAGCACTTTTGGTTCTGAAGAACTGAATTTCTCTCTTCCTCTCTCTCTTTGTCTCTCTTTCTGTCATGTGTGAACGATTAATGAAAAACTAGTATCTAAGATACAAAAGAAATACAAAATTTAAAAACAAAATAAAAGTGATAATTCTATGTTTAAAATGGGTGAATTGCTGGATATTTCTACAAAGAAGACATGGAGGATACAGAACCTCAGTGAACAATAAAAATAACAATTTTTAAAGGCATGCAGGTAGTTAATTGGCATTTTTAAATTGTTATATCTATTTATTTGTATTGAGGTCCTTGGGTAAGAGTGTGAGTACACTGGTTATGAGTGTGGTTTTGGATGCAGATGAGGAAAAAAACTAGTATTGTAAATAATAATTAGTATTGTAAATAACTAATATTGTAAATCACAGAATCTCAATCAATTAAAAACTTTTAATGAAAAATTTTTAAATGTTAAAGGTAAAGGTAAAGGCCCTCCCGTTGATCGTCGATTTGCTCGAGCGGGCCCAGTAACGTCTCCATTGGAGACTTTGTTGTTACTGTGTCTGGCATATCGAATACTCTCGGTAGCTTGCCGGGCTCTCCGAGAGGGGCGGAGGAATCGAACTCGGGTCGGCCATGTTGGCCGCTTGTAAGGCGAACGCCCTACCCACTGTGCTATCGGCTCGTTCACTTATTATATGGAAAACACAAAGAAAAACGCCAATGATGTATCAACCTCAAACCTTAGAGAATGGCCTGTAACAAAAAAGTAATTAACAACAAGTGCTGGTGAGGATGTAGAAAAAAAGACCTCATTCACCGTGGGTTAGAATGTAAATTGGTCTGACCTCTATAAAAAAAATGTATGGTGAGTTCTTTAAAAATAAAATATCTGGGCTGGGGAGGGATATTGCAATGGTAAGTTGCTTGCCTTGCATGCAGTTAGTTCCCAGCACTACCTATGGTTCCCCAAGCACTGCCAGGAATTATCCCTGAGAACAGAGCCAGGAGTAAACTCTGAGCACAACCCAATTCATTCCTACCCTCACTCAAATTTTTAAAACAATTTTTTGAATGAAAGCAACATATGATTTTTCAGAAATTCTACTCCTAGTTTTCTTTCCAAAAATCTCAAATACATTAATTCCAATATAGATAAGCACATCTATATTTATTATAGTTCCATTTATAATAGATCTAGAAACAATCCAAGTTGCTGACTCTAAGTGAATGGATTAAGGAAATGTGATATATATTCATAACATTACTCAGCTACAAGAAAAATAAATCTCAGCTTTTATTACTACATCTAAAAAACTTTTAGAGGCCATCAAAGAGAAATAAGTTATAAGAATAAAGATAAATACTGGATTATCTTACATGCAATCTATAAAGAAACAGCATAAAAGATAATCTCCAATGAATACAAACCTTACAGTATGAACATAGAAATAAGGCTATTAAGTTGGGACAAGGGAAACCTGAAAGGGTCCAATGCACTTTGGTGAAGTGGTGTTGTTACATTTAGCCCCTAAAACATATAAACATCAAAACTCTTACCGCAAGGCCACATTTGCAGCCATTTGCGGCTGTGTGACAATTCATAGGACACACTCTACCCATACTCCAAAAGCACCACACTTGATGGGATTCAAAGTAGGGGGCAACAAACCTTAGAGAGAAATATTGTATTATTTTGGTTCTGCTTTGGGGCAGAGATTGAGGTTTGGGATGGAAACACCCGAATACGGTGGTTGGAAGGTGTGATTGTGATGGGATTGGTGCTTGAATATTAAATGTAATCAAATATTGTGAATTGCTTTATAAAATAAAAAATTTTAAAAAGAATAGTAGATCAAAGAAAAATAAAACTCCTATAAACCAGTGTTTCCTCAATTAAAAAAAAACCAATGACAACAAATGGCTATTTCACTTAAGGCAATATAGAGATTCAGTTAAATCCCTACCAAAATCTCAAGAACACTCTTCACACAAATGGAACCAAAAAATTCACAACAGTTATTTAGAACTATAAAAGACATCAAATAAAAAAAACATTCTTGGGGGGGAAAGAACAAAATAGGAAGTGTCAAACTCCTTGATTTCAAACAAAAGTGAAAAGCAGTAGTAATTAAAATAATATTATCATTAAAACAGACACACAGATATCAATAAAACAGAATTGAGGGGCCAGAAATAAAGCCACACATAAGAAATTGAGTCAAAAACTCACAAGGCAGCTGAGAAAGTCTCTTCAATAAATGTGTTTGGGAAGGTCTTTGGAAAACTGTCATATGCAAAAGAATGAAACTATACTACTACCTAAACTTATATACACAAATTAATTCAAAATGAATGAATTTGAGTGTAAGACCTGGAATCTTAGAACATATGGAAGAAAACATAGCAGATATCCTCTCTTGATATCAATTTAGAGATACAGTTGGAAACTTTGATAACAGGAGAAATAAAAGCTAAAGCCACCAAATGGGACTGCATCAAAAAAATGCTTTGCAGAGAGAATGAAATTTCATCAAAATAAATACATTCTGTTGAATGATAAGATACGTGCACGTCATGCATGTGACATGAAGTTAATATTCAAAATATACAGAGAACTCAAGAAAAACAATCTAATAAACAACCCAATTTAAAATGAGCAAAAGATCTGAATAAACACTTCACGAAAAAAGACATACATTAAAATGTACAGGAAAAATGTTCATATCTTCATATTCGGGAAATTTCATTCAAAACCACAATGAGATTTAACCCCATGCTGTGAGAACGTCTGTCATCCAAAAGACAAAGAGAAGCAAATGTGGGAGAAGAAACAAGAAAAGGGAACCCATTCACAGTGGATGGGAAAGTAAATTTCTGGTCACTCTGCAGAGCAGAATAGGTTTTAATAACATTATTAAAAATAGAAATCATATTGATTCTGTGATCCTATTTCTGGATATTTAGTTCAAACACACAAAAACATTAATTTGAAGAGTTCCTTTGTGTTAGCTGCATCATTATCTCTAATATCCAAGAACTGGTAGCAACAAAAGTGCCCGTGAACTGAAAGCAGACAAAGAAGATATGACCATGACTACACAGTGAATATTATTCCTCAATAGAGATGGCATCCTGGCATTTGTTTCAACATAAGGGTAGTTGAAGAAAGACATGCAGTATTTACTTCTGCTGTCACTGTCACTGTCCTCCCGTTGTTCATCAATTTGCTCGAGCGGGCCCAGTAACGTCTCCATTGTGACAATTGTTACTGTGTTTGGCCTATCAAATAGGTCACGGATAGCTTTACAAGTCTTTGCCGTGCTGGCGATATACTCTCGGTAGCTTGCTGAGAGGGGCGGAAGAATAGAACTCAGGTTGGCCGTGTTGTCTGCTTGCAAGGCAAACGCCCTACCCGCTGTGCTATCGCTCCAGCCCACTTCTGCTGTACATAAAGAAAACAAACTGATGAGTTACATAAAACAAACAAGCAAACAAAAACTTTGGCACCATGAAAACAGTTAGAGGTTACCAGAAGAGAAGGGAGAAGGTCTGAGAATAGGAATGAACTGGATGGGTGTAAATCAAGACAGTGGGGACGTATGTAGTAATTTTCAGAGACACATCTAAAACATATCATGTCACAATGCAGTGGTACTTCAGGAAAAATATCAAATACTAATAACAGTCACAACAATTAAATAACACTAATAATAAGTATATTTGAAATGTCACAATGGAGACTTTATTGGCCCCCTCGAGAAAATCGATGAACAACGGGAGGACAGGACAGGACTTGAAACAAAGATCAAAAACAATAGCGTTTTCTTTTCTGTTCCCTTTACCTTCCTGGCATTTGTGTTACTAGCTCTTCAGTAAATAATTCTGAAAGCCGGTTTTTCACAACAAACAATATGAAATGTATTATTTCAGTTGTGCTTTGGGACAAGGATTGGGGCTTGGTATGGTAATGTCCCAAATATGGTGGTGGGAAAGTATAATGTGGTGGGATAGATGTTTGAGTATTAAATGCAATCAAATATTGTGAACTACCTTACAAAATAAAAAATTAATAAAAAATAATAATGCTGAAAGCTATTCCTTTTTATAATTTTAGGGTGTGATGTGTTGTTATGTCCTGTCTTGTTCTGGTTTATTTTGTCGTGTTTTGTTTTGTTTGATCCATACCAGTGATGCTCAGGAGCTTCCTTTGTCTCCGTGTTCCAGTGTGGCCTCTGGCAGTGCTCAGGGAAGCCTCTGTAGAGTCTGGAATTGAACCAAGGAACCTGTGTGCAAGGCGAGCACATTGCCTTCTCTGCTATCTCTCTGGACCCAATGGATGTTATAGTTAATAGTTCAACATTAACTCTTTAAGTAAATTGTGTAAGGGGAAAGGCTTTATTGTTCACATAAATTTCCCCTTTTTTGATAAATCAAATGGCTTTTGGAATTTTCTATTTAAGCAGTTAAGATATCATTACTAAATTACATAGATTACAAAAGGAGATTTCCCCCAACATGATGCCTATGTCTGTTATTAACACACATCACTGTAAGCCAGAGCCTTTTTTAAAAAAATGTTTATATACAATAACTTCTGCAAAGTGTTTATGCCAACAAAATCCATAGTGTCAGTTAATTATTGGGTAAGTCCTTTTCCCTGGGTGTGGAGCAGGGGGACCAGCACTGGGGCAGGAAGAACCCAACCTTGCAAACTTGTCCTGAAGTGAAATCTCAAAAGTGGGAGCAAGAGGGCAGAAATAGCAAAACTGGGCACCTGTTTCTGTGTCCTCCTTGAGCCTCACTTGAGAACCTAGACACCTACGCCTAAAATGCAGAAACCATCACATACGCCTTGAGCAAGTCTAACTGCAACATATAGCCTTGAGAGAGATTGAACCAGGGACAAAGCAGAAAGGAAAAAAGTAATAGGCCAATAGTGTTAAGTACAATTGTGATTGGACCTCCTGTAAGCCAAGAGTCTCTATAAGAATGTGTAGATAACGGACCAAACATGATGACCTCTCAGTGTCTGTATTACAAACCATAATGCCCAAAAGTTGAGAGAGAGTATGGGGAATATTGTCTGACATGGAGGTGGGGTTGGGGGGGGGGGGTATACTGGGGAGATTGGTGGTGGGGAACATGCACTGGTGGAGGGATAAGTGTTTGATCATTGTGTGATTGTAACCCAAACATGGAAGCTTGTAACTTTCTCACGGTGATTCAATAAAATTTAAAAAAAAAGAATGTGTGTATTTGACAATAAAGTTTGAGCTGTGATCACTGAATCATCTCCCAGAGGTGTTTCTCCACATGCCCACCATCCTGTATGTCTGGACCTAGTGTACAACGTATCTGGGACTTTTGGGGATAACAGTTCCCCAACACCTGGGCAATCTGCACATCTCTTAAATAACCCTTATGGCTCTTAAATAACCCTTACGGCAATTCAGGCAAGCAAAAGGCTTTGAAGCTTTTATTAAAGAATTCATTCATCTGCATTGTTTAAATCCCACATAATTAGACTCAGTTCAAGGTCACTAAAGTTATATGTTTTATAAAAAACATTCATTTTTCAGACACAGTAACAAAAAAGTCTCCAATGGAGACGTTACTGGGCCCGCTCGAGAAAATCGACGATCAACGGGAGGGCCTTTACCTTTTACCTTACATTCATATTTTCTCATTTTATATCTCTCTTTTTTAAATTAACAATTGCTGCATGCCCTGTGGATTGGAGAAACTTCGTATCAGAGTCTGTGGTCCCAAAATAAGAGCTTAGTTCAAAAAGCTGTGACATTTATTTCCTCATCAAATAATCTTAGTCTTAATAATTACAAAAATGTGTCCAATCTTAATGATTTTAGAAGGTGAAAATTAAAAATATATCATATCTTCTCAAAGAAAGCTCCAGAACCTAGTGGATACCATTTATCTGAAAGTTATTATTGCAATGCAAAATAACTTTTGCTGTAATTGTTGTAATTCAAGACTACAATTGGGGATTTGAAACCAAATTCCAGGGAAATAATTGGTATGGAAAGAAACCTAGGAGAATATCTTCACACAAGCTGCATATCTTATAAGGAAACTAGCAAAAAACATTTTTGTGTGTTTTGAAGACACACCCTGCAATGCTCAGTGCTTATTCCTGGCTCTGTGCTCAAGGATCACTCCTGGTGGTGCACAGGAGATCATAATCAGGTTGGCAGTCTAAAAGGGAAGTGCCTTACCTTCTGTACTATCTCTCCAACCCCCTAAAATCTTTCATTAAATAGGAAAGTATGTACCCTTACAATTTCAAATTTCTCTGTTCATTCATCTAAAGTGATACCATTTCACCAAAACTCTTCAGTGCCACACTCGAGAACATCATGCGACGACTGGAATGGGAAAACATGGGAGTGAAGATAGATGGTCGGCAACTATACCACCTCCGCTTTGCTGATGACATCGTTCTAATAACACCAAACATCAGCCAAGTGGCACAAATGCTGAACGACTTTGACCGTGAATGTGGAAAGGTCGGACTACAGCTGAATCTTATGAAGACAATGTTTATGAGAAACAGCCTTGTTCCTGATGCTCCATTCGCTCTCAACGGAACCACCATCTCCGAATGCAACAGTTATATATACCTAGGTCGAGAAATCAACATGATGAATGACCTGGCACCTGAGTTGCGCAGGAGGAAGAGAGCGGCTTGGAATGCCTTCAAGAGCATTGAAGAAATAACTAAAAGGACAAAGAACCTCCAGCTACGAGCACATCTCTTTGATTCCACTATTCTTCCTGCATTAACATATGCCTCAGAGACCTGGACCCTACAAAAACGGGATGAGAACGCTATTCGGGTCTCTCAAAGAGGAATCGAAAGAACTATGCTTGGAATATCACGATTCACTCAAATGAGAGATAGAATCCGGAGTTCTGATCTTCGTCAACGCTCAAGAATCAGGGATGCTGTCTCATTTGCCAAGACATCAAAAATCAGATGGGCTGGACACATAATGAGGTTTACAGACAACCGCTGGACTAGAGCCATTACTGATTGGATTCCACGGGACATCAAAAGATCACGTGGACGCCCACCTATAAGATGGTCAGACTTCTTCGTCAAGACCCTAAATGATCGGTTTGAGGCTCTGCATGTTCCTAGAACGAACAGATACCATTGGGCTACGCTAGCACGCAACCAGGATGAATGGAGACGTTACTGGCACCCGCTTGAATAAATCGATGAATAACGGGGATTAAGTGATAAGTGATTGATTCATCTAAAGATTCCATTTTTACTATGTTTTTATTTGAGGTACACATTGAATGTACATAGTTGTATTTATCACATTCTTCTATCCTGAAGACTTGCAGCTCTATTTTGGATAAGTACTAAGACTCATTATGGTTAGTTTACTCAAAGTCACACTGTTACGGAGATATTGGATTAGTATTGAACTGAATTTTTTTTATCTCAAGACTGAAGTGCTATGACTATGCATTATACAACTACTGCAGCATCTTCTGTATGAATATTACCCTGAGTTAGATTGAAGAGACATAAAGTTATAGCCACAAGATAGCCCAAGAGCTTCCTCCAGAATTCCAAGGAAGGTGATGCTTTCTGTTATATATTAATAGGTACAATTTTTTGCCTATTCATTCAATAGGGCCACTTATAATCATAGATATTTCAGAAATTAAGTTTAGTTATAAATTTGAACATAAATACATATGGCTTTCTGTTGCTTTAATTTATCTCAGCATTTTAGTGCAAGTTTCTTAATCATAGCCTATTTTAGAAACCTGCTCTCAGAACAGATCACTAAAGACAAAGTACTTGGCATTAAATGTTCTACTTCTACTTTTTTTCACATTCATCCTAAAACATTGTGATCCTGAAACTGTTTGTCTGTTCTATTTGTCTAGTTAAATGGTGTCAACAATACTCAAATAATTATATTAAGGTATCCCAAAATAAGTGAAGCTAATAAAAATCACAACTGCATACCAAGTGGCAAATTACCCATTTAGAGAAATGACTTACACTAAAATGACTTAACAGTTGTCCTTGATTATGTTGGCATTCCTCCCACATCACGACGATTCCAGAAAGAAAGTAAAATTGAATCTAATTAAGTACATTGCAATAATAATTTTATAGTTGTATTGAGCACCTATATTTTATATTGTCTGTTACCTTATATCAAATTGCACCAAAGCTCTGGAGTCTAAAATAAACAATGGTTATTCTCGCTTAGCTTCTGCGCATTAGTAATTCAGGAGTGACTTAATTGGCTTGCTCTGCTCAGTCTTTCCTGAGGTTTCAGTCATCTGTTGGCTTGACCAGAGTTAGAGGCTGGCTCTGTTTCCAAACCTGCTCATTAACAAGATTATTTGCAGGATCAATTCGTTCCCATATTTGGACCTTTCCAAAAGAGCTACTTAACTTGAAGTTTCTTGAGCATAAAATTCAAAAAAACAAGATAGAAAGCAATGATTTCTATAGTCTAGCTTCTTAAAAAAATATGACAGCATAATCACAGTATTCTGGAGTTCGCATATGTCAAAAGAGGGGACATGAGGGCACACACACACAAATAAATAAATAAATAAAACAGGAAAGCCAGTGTGAAGCTTAATAACGCACACCTTCAGCACTTCATAGGAACTTTTCTTTTGATCCCAGTACAGATCCATAAGTAATAACTTATGTAATACCCATTTCAAGAAGTCAAAACTACAATTTAGAAAGGTTTCAATAATGAGCGTAAAACCTCTACATAGAATTAAATCTATCAAGTTTCTGTGTGAACACTGAGTGATGGACTTTCCATCTCTTAGAATATAGAACTAAAAGGATAAGAGGGTGAAACTGATGAAAAGCTGAAAATCACTCTCTAGAGCTATGAAACATTAACTGTGGAATCTGTATAGAAGTGAAGGTTCAATGGAGAGTTAAAATTGATGTGAAGATGAATGCTGTTCCCACATTTATTGTAACGAACAAGAAATTCCTGTCAGTGAAAAGAATCCTTCTGTCCCATATGAAAGTACCCTGCAAAATCAACCCAATCCCAGTGCCTAGAATCCAGTTCGTTGGTACAAGTACTAACTCCTTCCCTAAATAAGGCTGCATACTGGAGGGTTCTAGAATTCAAAAATAAAAATCCCCTCTTCAGATGTATCAAGAGCTGGCATTTGTAGATCTAGCTCTTAGTTTGGGCAACATCAGATGCCATAAGACTAGGGTTGAGAACTCACTGATTAAGTTGACCAAGCACCTTCTGCTCTAAAACAACCAGCTGGCCCATTAGATTTCAAAATTTCATCTTCTACTTTAATCAAAACAGACAGTTCTATCAAAATATGGTCATCTTTAATCATTTTCCACCATCTCTCCAAAATGTTGTTCCCAGCTTCATGGTGTAAGTGCCCGAACTGGAAAGTGGGGGACCAAAGACAGGAATTAGACAGAGAGCAATCTACCTGAAGACCAAATCAGCAATTTCCCAGGAACAATTTCTTATTGGAGCCTATTTCAGAAATTTTGTTTTTGAAAAGCAGTTATGAACTCCAGTGCCAAATGCAAAACTTTACCCTGAAACCTAATCTCTGCCACTTTATAAATAACAACCAAATGAGTCATACAAATGCAAATGATATTGCAAGAGAGGACTAGTGTCTGCAGGGGAAGAAATCCTTAGAGAATTGGTCTTTCTCCTAGGTAATGAAGATGACAGACTGGTGTGCAGATTAGTTTGTTCCTTCTTAAGCCATGGGCAAAGAAATGATGAGAATTGAGGGCACAGCTGTGGAATGCATCCTGAAGCCCATACACTTGGGTTCCCGAGGTTGTTCCCAAGATTTCACACAATAATGTTTGATTACTACAGTAACTGATGACTGTTTTTATTTGTGTTTCTCACAAAGCTGCTAAGCGCTGCATCTTCAGTTTTGGACCGTTGAAAATCTTCTCTGTGTAGCTGCTATTTTCCATAAGAATGAAGCTAGCCTCACAGGGTTAGGGCCCTAGAAAATCCGAGTTTCAGAAGCAATCTATTATTTATGTGGTAGTGGTCTCTCGGCACTTCTTTATTAGGAATTAGGGAAGTAACTCTAGAGTTAGGAGGAGGGAATTAGAGATTTGCTCTACTCATATCGCTAGGACACAAAAGCAGAGAGATTGTCACTTATCCCCAATGCACCTGCCCTCTTGCAGGAGGGGATGCTGGTCCTTGGGACATGCCTCAGTCCCAGTAGCAGCCAAACTGGATTTCTGCAGCTACTCAAAAGATAAATTATACAAAATTCAAACATAAGATTCTGCTTCTGGAGACTGATTAAATTACCTTTAAGAAAAAAGTGACCCCTTACAAAGAAGACTGAGAAACATGAAATTACATTTTGCCCCCAAAAGGGAGCCACGTATTATAAAATAATTTGTAAATCAAGTCACAAGTTATGAACCAATAAATAATACGTACAATGAGAGCAATACATATAGTTGTATAATTATGCAAAATATATACATTTATGTATAAAATAGATTAGAGGGAAGTACATAAGAACATTTGAAATAATAAAATAAAATTCAACCCAAAACCGAAATTTTAGCTGCTTAAGTAGATCATATATTAAAATATATAAATAAAGTAAGCATAGGAATTATATTAAGAACAATTCTTTTTATTCTTTAATGAAAAAGAACACAAGTACTCTTGAATTGCCAAAACCTGTATTTTCAGTGCAGCAAGATAGTTTTTATTGAATGAAATTTACTTTGGAAGATGTTATGGGGGCTGAGGGGAGAGAAAAGAAGTACATGTTCAAGAGAGAGCACAGGCTTCTCCCAAGTTGGAGAAGTGAGCAAGCAAGATATGTGTTCAATAGAGAATATGGACCTAAAAAGCCATCCAGAAGAGCAGTTCTTATCTATTTGTATTTAATAAAAGTGCAGAGCCTACTCAGGGAAAGGAGCTTTTTGGGTTTTGGTGTTTTTGTTTTTGTTTTTTTAGGAATTCTTATTGAGACACCATGATCTACAAAGTTAGTCATACTAGATTGTTTTAAGCATACAATATTCTAACACCAATCTTACCATGTGTCCCCTTCCTTTCACCAATATCCCCAGGCTCCCTTGCACCCCCCCCCCAGCAGGCATATAACAAATTTGTTTCATATTACTTGGTCCAATAAAGCTTAAGTGGCAAATAGAATTATTAGAAAATAAATCAGTAAGTCAATTGTAGCATTGTCACTGTCCCCCCGTTGTTCATCGATTTGCTTTAGCGGGCACCAGTAACGTCACACAACAAATTGTGAGACTTGTTGTTACTGTGTTTGCCACATTGAATACATCATGGGTAGCTTTCCAGGCTTTGCTGTGTGGGCAAGATACTCTCAGTAGCTTGCTGGGCTCTCCAAGAGGGGCGGAGAAATCGAACCCGGGTCGGCCATGTCAGCCATGTGCAAGGCAAACGCCTTACCCACTGTGCTATCGCTCCATTTGCTCGATTGCTCAAGTGGGCCCAGTAACGTCTCCATTGGAGACTTTGTTGTTATTGTGTTTGGCATATCGAATATGTCACGGGGAGCTTGCCAGGCTCTGCTGTGCGGGCGAGATACTCTCGGTAGCTTGCCGGGCTCTCCGAGAGGGGCGGAGGAATCGAACTCGGGTCGGCCATGTTGGCTGCGTGCAGGGCAAACACCCTACCGCTGTGCTATCGCTCCATTAGTCATGATTAAATGCTATATCTTTTCTTTTTCTTAATCTAATAGAGGATAACCATATGCATCATTAGTGAGTGCCATATTCAATGCCACATGAGAAGAAGCTTATCCTGTCCTTTAAAGATCTTACAATACTTCTTGCAAAACTGTCTTAAAGGTTACAAAATGCCTGAGCTGTTGCATATCCATGAAGTTCAATACAGTTTCTTCAAATCTGAATGATAATCAAGCTAGAAAGAGCATTCTTGGTGAGGTGTTCATTTCATTGAGTTTTTATAGTATATCTTTCCATATTCTTCTGGATCACAGAGTATCATTTGATAGATCTGATGTATATTTAATGGACTTTCCCTTCTGTATAAGTTCCCTTTATACTTTGCTGCATTCAATAATTTGTCTCTATCTTTATATTTTGTCATTTTGAGTATAATGTGTCTTGAAGTTTTCCTAATTGGGTCTATTTTCATTGGGACCGTACAGGCCTCTTGGATCTTTTTATCTGTAATCCTCAACTCTGGGAGATTCTTGTCAATTATTTCTTTAACTATTGTTTCTTCATCACATTTTCCTTCCTGTTCTTCAGGATCTTCTATGATTCCTATTTTGTTTCTCTTTAACCCATCCATAGTTCTCTGGTGTGCTGTCCATTTCTTCTCAGACTATTTTCCACCTTCTGCTGTTTCCTGGCAGTTTCCTCCTTGTCATCTTGGAGCTCCTTGATCTTTTGTTACACTTGTTACTCTCCTCTTCAGAACTTCTATTGACTGTTTTTATATCACCTACCATGTTCTTCATTTCTGTCTTTATTTGTAGTTTTTTCATTTCAACACTCATATTTTCTTGTGCTTGCTGACTACCTATGCTATCATTTCTTTGAACTCATTGAATAACCTTGTCAGAAGGTGACTAAAACTACTTTCTGAAGATTTGCTAGTGTTGTCTATGTCTTCAATGATATTGCCTTTGCTCATCAAATTTCTAAATGTTTTCCACACTGGTTTTCTAGTGTTCTTGTTGTGCTGGAGGTAAGTCTTTGTAGTTACTGGAATATACTTTGTAGTTACTGGAAGATACTAAGTTGAAGATTGCTCTCTGTCTTCTCTGCCGATTGTCACAGAATGACATGAAGAATAACTGTGAAAAGCATGCAGTTTGTTAAGTAGAGCTATTGTGCTGATGCATAAGTGGACACACACTTCAGGAGCTGTGGTGTGGGCCCTTTACATAATGCAGGCTGGGCTTGGAGGCTGCAGGGACTACAGACCTAGGTGGTAGGGACGGGCTCTGCCTCCCATTCCAGAATTGACCCAGGGACATCAGCCAGAATGGGGTGAGGTGATGGAGAGCAAGCAGAAGGTCAGGAGAGGGAAGTGTTCATGAAACTTGCCTGTACCTTATGTGTTGTTTGGCTTGCATCAATTTAGCAAGAAAACAATGGCACAACTTTTCTGCATCTCCAACTGACTTAATGCTAATCTTCCTGAGGTCTTGAGGATTAGAAAACATCTCTCCTTCACTTGAGTAGTTTAGCAGGTTATACAACAGTAATTCAAAATTCTCCAGCTGTCTCTTTACAATAGCCAGAAACTGGAAGAAACCTGAATGCCCAAGAACAGATAACTGGTTAAAGAAACTTTGGTACATCTACACAATGGAGTACTATGTAGCTGTTAGAAAAGATGAAGTCATGAATTTTACATACAAGTGGTACAACATGGAAAGTATCATGCTAAGCGAAATGAGTCAGAAAGAGAGGGATAGACATAGAAAGATTGCATTCATCTCGGGGATATAAAGTAACAAAATATGAGATTAATACCCAACAATAGCTGAGATCAGCACCAGGAGGATTACTCCATAACTTAGAGGCCAGCCGGGTATTCTAGGGGAAAGGGCAGTTCAGATAGAGAAGGGAGCACCAAATAAAGGGTGTTTGGAGGATCCTCCCAGGAGGGGAGATACATGTCGAAAGTAGACTATGAACTGAAAATGTTTGCCACTCAATGCCTCTTTTGGAGACCACAACACCCAAAACGAGAGATAGAACACAGGGGATTGCCCTGCCACAGAGGCAGAGGGGGATGGGGGGATGGGGGTGGGGGGGATATTATCCATGGTGGTGGAAAATGGGCACTGGTGGAGGGATGGGTATCTGATCATTGTATAATCTAAACCCAAGCACAAAAAATTGTAAATCTACAACTGTACCTCATGGTGTTTCACTAATAAAAAAAATAAAAATAAAAATAAATTCTCCAGCTGTTCAAAATATTTCTTTATTATTCTCTCCCATCTAGTCCCCCTACTCTTGTGCCATCATTCAATAGGTAAGAAGTCTAATGTAATACAAAACTCAGAAAAGACCTATGATTAGATAAAAGTTACAAGAACTCAACCATTGTGTGTATGACTGAAACATAATCACAAAAGTGTGTAAGTCTGCCAAATGGGACTATCTTAAACTAAGAAGCTTCTGCACCTCAAAAGAAACAGTGACCAAAATACAAAGACAGTTTACAGAATGGGAAAGGATATTTGCCAAATACACATTTGATAAGGGGTTGATATCAAGGATATACAAAATACTGGTTGAACTCCACAAAAAGAAAACATCCAACCCCATCAAAAAATGGGGAGATGAAATGAATAGAAACTTTCACAAAGAAGAAATCCGAATGGCTAAAAAGCACATGAGAAAATGCTCCACAACATTAATCATCAGGGAGATGCAGATCAAAACCACAATGAGATATCATTTCACACCACAGAGACTGGCCCATATCCACAAGAACAAAAGCAACCGGTGCTGGCACGGATGTGGCGAGAAAGGGACACTCCTACACTGTTGGTGGGAATGCCAACTGGTTCAGCCCTTCTGGAAAACAGTATGGACGATTCTCAAAAAATTAGAAATTGAGCTCTCATTTGACCCAGCAATACCACTCCTGGGAATAGATACCAGAGAGACAAAAAAGTATACTGGAAGTGACATCTGTACTTGTTTGTTCATTGCAGCACTCTTTACAGCAGCCAGAATCTGGAAAAAACCTGAGTGCCCAAGAACAGATGACTGGTTAAAGAAACTTTGGTACATTTACACAATGGAGTACTATGTAGCTGTTAGAAAAGATGAAGTCATGAAATTTACATACAAGTGGTTCTACATGGAAAGTATCATGTTAAGGGAAGTGACTCAGAAAGAAAGGGATAGACAGAACATAAAGTAACAAAATAGGAGACTTAACACCCAAGAATGGCCGAGATTAGTACCAGGAATTTTACTCCATGGCTTGGAGGCCAACCACACATGCTAGGGGAAAAGGAAGCTCAGATAGAGAAGGGAGCACCAAATAAAGTGTGTTGGGAGGATCCTCCCAGGATGGTAGAAGCATGCTGAAAGTAGACTATAGACCAAACATGATTGTCACCCATTGCTTCTTTTTCAAACCACAACACCCAATAAGAGAGAGAGAACAAAAGGGAATTCCCTGACACAGAGGCAGGGTGGAATGGGGGAAATGGGGGGTGGGAGGGATACTGGGATCTGTGGTGGTGGGAAATGGGCACTGGTGGAGGAATGGGTATTTGATCACTGTATAATTGAAACCCAAGCACAAAAATTTGTAAGTCTACAACTGTACCTCATGATGTCTCACTAATAAAAATTTTTTTAAAAAGTGTGTAAGTCTGCAATTCTCACAGTGTTTCATTAAAAAAAATTTTTTTAAAGTTACACGAAAAGCTAGTGGAAATATTGCCATTGGTTTACATTCTTGTATTTCTAAAAATAACTGCCTTAATACTCAACATTTGTTATTACATTCTTTCTAATGCAAAATCATGCATCATAGATCCTGGAGACAATTCCACTCTATACTGATAATATAATGGCAGCAAAACGACAATAATTAGCATTGTAAAAAAATAATTTTATATACTCCTTAGAAGATTTTTAATGTATCCTATGGCTTCCCGGATTATACTTTGAGAACTGCCTGTATAAAACACTTGCAAAAATAAAGAAGAAAAAATCCAATGATGCTATTTTAAAATGAGTTCATGAAATGAACAAACCATTCACAGCAAAGTGAGATGGAACTTATACATAAGAAGTGATATTCCTTAAAATAATATGAGACAGACAACCCAAAGACAGTAGACACAAGGACCAGAAATATTGCCCCATAGTTTAAAGCTTGTCTCATGAGCTGAGGGGAAGGCAGCTGGAATAAAGAAGGAATCACTAAGTCAATGGTTGTTGAAGGAATCATTCGGGATGGGAGATGTGTGCTGAAAGTAGATAAAGGACCAAACATGTTGGCCTCTCAGTATCTGCATTGCAGATCATAATGCCCAAAAGTAGAGAGAGAGTATAGGGGAAACTGCCATGGAGGCAGGAGGAGAGTTAAAAAGGGGGGTATACTGGGGACATTGGTGGTGGAGAATGTGCACTGGTGAAGGGATGGGTGTTTTATCATTGTATGATTGAAACTCAAACATGAAAGCTTGTAACTCTATCATACAGTGACTCAATAATAAAAAAATTTTTTTTAAAAAAGAAGTGATATTCCAGTGTGTTCATATTATACACACAGGCATTTTCACACACACACACACACACACACACACACTTGCACACACAAATTAACAAATTATGTACACATTTATGCAAATTATGCCAGGGCACCCATAATCAAAAGGAAAAATATTTTTACTCCCTATAGTTTTATACGTGTTTTATTTGTAAGAAATCAAATAGCATGAAAAAACAACACTCATATCATGGGTCTGTGTGATAAATATTATTTCCCTCTAAAAGAAATCATAATCTTCAAAACATAACTAATTTTCAGTCTACTGAAGAAGTACACAAGAGGAACTTAGAATACTTTGCCATACCTGATTTAAAAAGATACTGTCGAAGAATATTATAAGCATGCATAATATGCTTAAGAGCCAAGTTAACATGGTCCCTACTTAACACTTATGGTACAATCATCATTGGAACGGGTAATAATCATTATGGATACAAATGCATTAAAAAGCCAGGCCTGTCCTCTGCTATTTTAATGGATCCAGCACCACATCTTCTGATCTCTGCTTGCTCCCCCACCCTGCGAGGTTAATCTCCTGGCTGACTACTTCAGGCTCTTTTGAGAACAAGAGTCAGATTCTCCCCTCTTCCAAATCCATTCCAGAAGCTTCTACACCTGAACTCTGCCATGTTAACAGACCCAGAAAGAGAAAAGTCTCAAAACTTGATCACTTATTTGTCATTTGGTAGAAAATACCTGTTCATCAGGCTGAGTTGGAGAGTTACACAGTTCATGTAACTTTTTCCAGAGAATTGATTCCCTGAGAGTCATAGATCCCAGGTTTAATTACTGTGAACAATCCCAGTCAACTGAAATCCTACTAAACTTTCCCAAGAGTGAAAACCTTAAATTGTTTACCAAGAAATACATTGTCATATTTACAAGATTTGACTGAGTTCATGCCTTCATTGTTTCCAAGGAAAATCCCTCTGGAAGAGAAAGGATTGCAGACTTGCTATTTAACCATATATTTTCTTCATTTCCTTCCACCTAAGAAAACAAATCATTTGAAAGATCACAAGTAATAAAAAGACAAGTGGAACAAAATGAAGAGACCCCAAAATAACCTATATCTCTAATAAATCTTACACACACACACACAAGGTTATATGTTTCCAAAATTACACAAGAGTACACAAGTTACACAAGTAAGAGTAAATCTTTCCAAGCTTAGATTATAAAGGTTTAACTTCCATTCTCCAGTTCTCTCTCTCTCAATTTAGACAAGCCAATTCATAAGCACATCTCTGGGAGACCAGCAGAGTACTCAGAGAAGCCCACACAGACATGGGGAGAGCTGGCAGAGTCCACCCAGATAGTAGATCTGATTGTAAATTTCCATTTGTGCCACAAACAAAATGGTGTTGCACATTATTAGAGAATTTACTGTACTCCAAGACATGTGAAAAGTCCTTTTAGCTAAAGAGCCCAGGGATCAATTGGAAGTATTAGCAACTCTAGTTCGAAGCTCAAATTTTACTATTTATTCTGTATGCTGGCTTTTATTCAGACTCAGCCATCTGCTATACAATGAGAAAGTTTCAGTAATTATGAGTATCTCAAACTGAAGAAAAGTCATCTCTTAGTTTTATTAGTTGTTTTGCTAATTCTAATCAATGAAAAAGAATTAACAATGTAAAAATCACAAGGTATTATCCTACTAGAGGAATAAAGTGTCTGAGGGTTTTGATACTCGACCAAATTTCCAGAAATAAGGATATCTTAAGTCTTCTAAGAAAATTAACCACATTGTCTGAAGAACAACCTGAGCAGCTTGGGGTCTCTGACTCCTTCTCAATGCATCAAATTCCCTTTGAAAATGGGTCTAAGGGCATTTTAAAAATACTAATTACAGAAAGTTCATATCACATTTAGAAATTGTGTTTCAATAATACAATATGAAAATGCTACTGATGAAATGTTTATGACTAACTAGCAATTAAGCAATAAGGTGACTTACTTGGACAGCCAGAGTTAACCTCTTTGCTGCCCATATTAATGCTGAGGCCACCTTTGAAAGGGCAGCACAATAAGGCTTCTTAAAGATGAATAAATTGTGGCTCTCTGTTTTTGTATTTCTTTCAGTCGTTTTTTAATAAAACCCGGTGATATTTGAGTAAATGGTGTTCAAGAAGCCACATTGCTGGGTCTTTTAATAAGACCAAAAAAATCAGGGAGAGGGAAATGTGGTGTTGGTTATAAAACTCAGGCCAGGAAAGATGGTTCATGCCAGTGAAAAATCAAAAACTCATTGTTTGCTCAGGAAGCCAGGTGTGAGGAAGGAATTCACTATCCATCTGGACACTTAAATCTTTAAAGAATATGGAGGAGGAAATTCATAGAATTGAAAATGAAGAGGAGAGCAACAGATGCTAGCTAGACTGAAGAGTAAAAGTGGGTAAGACTGAGTGTTCTATCCTATTAAATAAGGAAAATATCACTAGACTGAATTATCTGAAAAAAATTGGAAAGCAAGTCATCAGGAGCCACATTTGGAACATGTGCTAATTATGGTGATTTTTATTGTTCATGAAACTCTTCCAGCAGTGTGTTAACTGCTGGAATAAAAAACTTTCTGAAAATTTTGTATATTGACCACCTTTGAACTGTAATTTTTTGTGCTCCATATCCATGTACTTTAGAGGAATGCACATGAAATTGAGCAAGAATCTTGGTAGCTTTTCTGAGGAGAGGGAAAGCATGCATTTGAAGAGCAGATAATAAGGCACATTCATCTAAGTTCTATTCTTCAAAGTGAAAGTCAACCATCATAAAAAGAACCTCCTGGCTCCAGATACAATTGCATCTTTCTAATTTATTCATCCAAAAGTGCTGAGCTCCCAGGAAAGTAGAGGAAGTGGCCAAAGACAAATTTCATACAAATGTTTTGTAGACTGTAATTTAGATGGCTGTGCTCTATTATGATAAGCTAATTCAAAAAAACCTCAGTACTACAATAAGCACAAATAATAAAACTGTCCTCTAAAAAAACAGAGTCATATTACAGTGTAATATATTTTTCACCTTTCTGGAAAGCATAAACTTGGTTCTTTCTGGAGAAAAAACAATTTCTCAACCACCTATACAGAGAAAAGACAAAAATTACCCAAGAAAATGTGATGCTACTAAAGCAGAGTACTCACTGTAGGAAATTAAATGTAAGAGGTCAGTGAAGGATACTCCATGACCACTGACAGATGGCAGAATTTCCTCACAGCCAGAAAAGGTAGACACTGCTAAAATTCCTCCAGTGGATTCTCTGCCTCAGAGTTTACTAGGAGAAAAGAGGTGAGCAGATGCTTCAACAATAAGGATTCCCCCTGGGTGACAGGGACAAAATACTTAAGGAGACAGAATCACATCACCAGAGGTGATTAAGAAATTTATTGTGAGCAGATGGGTATAACAGCTACCATAAAGGGCAAGGAAGCAGATTTCTACAGATATTAGGGAAAAGACTTTGCAATGTTCTTATGCCCTGATCCTATTCAGGTCCCTAAACCAGATCTATCCAGTCCTAAATGAACCATCACCTCCCCAGGAAACAGTCAAGATCATAGTACATAGGCCCCACAGCTGAGTCCTTAGACCTAAATTGCTTGATTTGTTTTTTTGAAATTTACTTAATATATAAAAGCCTCAGCTTTTGCCTCTGCAGAATAAGAGTAGTCATGCCCATTTTGCAAGTTTATTTTTAGGACATCTATAGTACATTTTAATAAGGCACCTAATCCAGTGCTTGGAACATCATGCGACCACAATAAATTGTACCTACTACTATTATTATTTATCACTGTAACATATTTGGGATTAGTGATCACCTCAATTGGATTTATCATTTGAATAATGAACACCTTTTTAAGGGAATACAATGCAGTATCTTGAGAAGATTGTCTATGTTTTGGGATAATGTCATTAGTATTTGGAGGATCTTAACAATTAAAAGAAATCACCATAACCAGGTTAAAGGAATAGAAATATGAAAAACATGCCAAGAAAAGAAAAATTCACAGTGAACTGTGAAATTTACTGCCACGCCCCAAACTAACAAAACTCATCTTTGGACCTAGTGGACCACTATAAAAGTAAAGCGAATAAAATCTCTCTACATAGTAAATTTTTCAATGTATACAGGTATAATTTATCTGCTATATGCAGATATGCTATATGCTATTGCAGTTTGAGTTTCTACACTGTTTAAGAGAGTGAAAACTTTGTGTGTGTTTGGAGGTATACCTACAAAATACAAAAGATGGGGCTGCAGAGATAGTACAACAGGTAACATTCACCTAGAATGTACCTGATGTGGGTTGGAACATGAGCAAAGCAAAGGCACCCAAATATACAAGTGAACAATCCAAAAGACCAGTAGAGATGCTACCTGGGGTTTTTGGAGGGTAGGGGATAGTGGAGGTAGGGCTATCCCAGGCTATTCCCAGGGATTATTTCTGGCTCTGGGTTCAGGGATCATTCTTAGCAGTGGTAAGTGCTCAGGAGACCATATGCAGTACCTGGGATCAAATTCTGATAAGTTGCAAGCAATCCCACATTTACAAAAGGTAAGATACTCCCTACTAATAAATCATTTTTAATAGAATTGCCCTGATCATCTCACATCACAGAGACTGGCACACATCAAAAAGAAGAGCGACCAGTGCTCGTGTGGATGTGGAAAGAAAGGGACTCTCTTTCATTGTTGGTGGGAATGACAACTGGTCCAGCCTCTTTGTAAAGCAATATGGGCATTCCTTAAAAATCTAGAAATTGAGCTTCCATATGATCCCACAGTAACACTTCTGGGAATATATCCTGAGGGTGCAAAAAAGCACAGTATAAATGACATCTACACCTCTATGTTCACTGCAGCACTGCTCAAAATAGCCAGGATCTGGAAACAACCCGAATGCCAGAGAACAGACAAGTCGTTAAAGAAACTTGGTACACCTATACAGCGGAATAGTATGCAGCTGTTAAGAAAGAAGAAGTAATGAAATTTGCTTATAAGTGCATAGTCATGGAGAGTATCATGCTTAGTGAAATGATTTAGAAAGAGAGAAACAGACATAGAATGACTACACTCATTTGAGGAATATAAAATAATATAATATGAGACAGACACCCAAGGACAGTAGATATAAGGGTCAGAATATTGCTTCATGGTTGACAGCCTGCCTCATGAGCTGGGTGAGAAGGTAGCTGGAATAGATAAGGGATCACTATGTCAATGACAGTGAGAGGTATCATTCAGGATGGGAGATGTGTGCTGAAAGTAGATAAAGAGAGGAGAGAGAGTATGGAGGAAATTGTCTGTCACAGAGGCAGGGGGAGGGTTAGGATGGTTGGGGACGGGGATACTGGGGATATTGGTGGTGGAAAATGTGCACTGGTGGAGGGATCATTGTATGATTGAAACTCAAATATGAAAGCTTTGTAACTATATCTCACAGCAATTTGATAAATAAATAAATGAAACTTGATATGCGATGGTGAAAAAAAAGGAGAAATGTCTTTACGTATATGTCCTTATAAGGGACAAAACCAAAACCTCTGATTTTACTGTTTCTCCACTTCATGAGAGTGGTAATTGAACCTCAGAAATCTGGCATGATAGCCCCAGAGTGGAAGATCAATGCTTGATTCTCCAACTTTCTGACTGTCCTGCTGTGTTTCCTTAATGTCATAATCTACTCTCAGAGATCCGATGGAATATCTTTCTCTTGGGAATTCCAAGAATAGATTTCAACTGTGAGAGAAGCAATTCTCTCTAGAGGAAGAATTAATGATCTCTTTCTGCATCAAATTTTCTACAAGTTTCTGAATCCTCTACATTTTCCTTCTAAGAGCCTAGACTACTGGCTGGCCTACTTTGGAAAGAGAAGAAAAGGAATTTGTAAGAGAGAAGAGAGTCAGCACTAGAATGTCACAAGTGTCTCTGGATTTTAATGAGGCAGATACAAAGTCAAAATTTTGAATATGATGACAACATCATACCACACTGCCAAGGGGGTTATGAAACATGTAGACTGATTGACACAATTGTCAAAAACAAACTTAAAAATAGAAATCATATATCTTATGTCAATAACATCTTTGAAACATTCTCTACCCAAGTGCACCAAAGCAGCCTGAGAAATTGTCTGACCATACAAATCTTTAATAAATATTTTGGGAAACTATACAATTCTATGTCAAGTGGCAATTTCTGTTATGTCTTTCTCATTTCTCTGTTCTTCATAATCACCAATGTTCAGACCAAGTTCATATTATTTCTCAATCCCACTATTCCCTAGTTTTTGTATACAAAAAGTATAGTAAAATCAAATTCAAAGATACTTGCAGGAACTAACAAAAATAGGTAAATCAAGGCCAGAAAAATAATAAAGCAGATAAGGCTCTTGCCTTGCACACAGTCAACCTGGTTTCAATCCCTGGCACCACGTGTGACTTTCCAAACCACACCAAGAGTGATCCCTGAACATAGTGCCAAGAGTAAACCCTAAGCACAGCCAGGTGTGGCCCAAAAAACCAAATCAATTAAAAAAATTATATAAGTATAGGACTTCAGTGATGTTGATATATATATTATCCACTACATATAAATACATATTTATATTTCTTGTATCACTTCACTTGATCACTTGACATCCCATTGCTCATTGATTTGCTTGAGCAGGCACCAGTAACGTCACCATTCATCCCTGTCATGTACTAGTGTAGCCCAATGGTTTCTGCTTGTTCTAGGAACACGAACAACCTCAAATAGATCGTTCAGGGTCTTGGTGAAGAAGTCTGACCATCTTGTAAGTGGGCGGCCACACGATCTTTTGACATCCTGTGGAATCCAGTCGGTAATGGCTCTAGTCCAGGGGTCATCTCTAAATCTCATTACATGTCCAGCCCATCTGATTTTCGACGCCTTGGCAAACAAGACAGCATCCCTGATTCTTAGTCATCGATGGAGTTCGGAACTCCGGATTCTTTCTCTCATTTGAGTGAAGCGGGTTACTCAAAGCATAGCTCTTTTGATTCCTATTTGGGAGATCCAAATAGCATTCTCATCCTGTTTTCATAGGGCCCAGGTGTCTGAGGCATATGTTAATGCAGGAAGAACAGTGGAATCGAAGAGATGTGCCTAGAACCAGAGGTTCTTTGTCCTCTTAACTATTTCTTTGACTCTCTTGAAGGTGTTCCAAGCCACTCACTTCCTCCAACATAACTCAGGTGCCAGGTCATTCATCAGGTTGACTTCTTGACCTAGGTATATATAACTGTTGCATTCGAAGATGTTCAGTCGTTAAGAGTGAATGGAACGTCAGGAACAAAAATGTTTCTCATAAACATTGTCTTCGTGAGATTCAGCTGGAGTCCGATCTTTCCACACTCATGGTCGAAGTGGGACAGCATTTGTGCTGCTTGGCTAATGTTTGGTCTTATTAGAATAATGTCACCAGCAAAGCGGAGGTGGTGTAGTTGCTGACCGTCTATCTTCACTCCCATTCTTTCGCATTCTAGTCCTCGCATGATGTTCTCGAGGGTGGCACTGAATTGCTTAGTGAAATTGTATCACCCTGCCGAACTCCTCTCTTGACGTCAATGATCACTTCCCTGTAGAATGGTGAGATCCTGGTAGTGAATTCACAATACAGCTCATGAAGGATCCTGATATATTGACTTTGAATGCCCTGTTTAGCTAGGGTTTCAATGACTGCTTCCAACTCAACAGAATCAAAGCCTTTCTTAAAATCAATGAACGTTAGACAGAGCAGCATCTTGAACTCCCGAGAAACCTCAACGATCTTGGTTATCGTGTGGATACGGTTGATTGTGCTGAATCCTTTGCAGAACCCAGCTTGTTCGCATGGTTGTCCTTCATCTAGTGTTCTGCCAATTCCATTCAGGATGACTCAAGTGAACAGCTTGTAGATGACAGACAATAGGCAGATTGGGCAGTAGTTGCCAATGTCATGGATGTCTCCCTTCTTGTACAGTAGTACAGTCCTGCTGGTTTTCCATTGGGACAGAACCTTGCATTCAGACGGGTAGCGTGTGAAGAACTGAGCCAGTGTATTGATGAGTACCGATGGCAAATTCTTCAGGTGTTCAGGTCTGACCTTGATTGTGCCTGATGCTGTTCGCTTCTATGCCGATGAAATAGTATGTTGGATTTCAGAAGAGAGAATGTTGGGAACGACATATCCATCCTGTGGAATTTGGTATTTGGCAGGTGGACATGGCTATCAAAGAGATCCGAGTAGAAGTCACGGATAATCTTCTCCATTGCCCTTCTGGAAGATGTGATAGATCCATCAGTATGTCAGAGGGCAGTCATCTTGGTCTTGTAGTTGGCGAAGGACAGGTAGGCGTTGTGAATGCTTTTCCCGGCCTCTGCCACATCTGCCAGCACTGCTGCTCTTCTCTCTTTGAGGTCTTCCTTTATCGCTTCTCTGCACTGCTTTGCAAGCTCGGATGTTCGCTTCTGGTTGCCTGAGGCTTGCGCCAAGCCACATTGGTGAATAAGCTCAAGAGTTTTCAAAGACAGGTGTCTTTTTGTGGCTATCTCTTGGCATTCTTCGCACAATCATGGAGGTGCTGAACTAGTCAATCGTATTCCTTGTCAATGTTGTCAACGATGGCTTCTTCCCATGTTGCTGCAATAGTGCCAAAGAGCTCCCAGTTGGTGGTCATTCTGAGAATTCTCTTCTTAAACTTTTCAGCCCTTTCTCCCCACTTCATGAAGTAGAATTTTTCATGAAGGAGATGGTGGTCCGATCCCGTTTGGAATTTTGGGACAATAGCTACATCGGTCAGGCAAAACTGTTGATTGAATATGATGTGGTCAATTTCATTGTGGAACTGTCCACCAGGAGACTCCAAGTCCAACGTTTAGATTAAGCCTCTGGAACTGTGAGTTACCATGGACGGACTTGATTGACATGATGAACTCAGACAGTCTCTCACCCTGTTCATTCCATTCTAGGCCATGGGTGCCAATGTGAAGTTCTTCAGCTGATTTTTATCGGTCCTATCTTGGCATTAAAATCACCGACAATGATCTTGTAGAAGGTGTCTTCTTTATAGAACTTCTCCAGCTCCACGTATCACTGTATCACTGTCATCCTGTTGTTCATCAATTTCCTCGAGCAGGCACCAGTAATGTCTTCTTCATCCTAGCCCTGAGATTTTAGAAAGTGCCACATTCGAGGCTCTTTCAGGGTCAGGAGAATGAGACCCCTCATTGTTACTGGTTTTTGGCATATTGAATACTCCACGGGGAGTTTGCCAGACTCTGCCGTGTGGGCTGGATAATCTTGGTAGCCTGCCAGGTTCTCCAGAGTAAGAACTAGATAAAAGATGTCCCACAACTAGGTTCCTCTGCCAGTTCCTTTATGCGTGAGGTTCGTCTGAATGTGTGGAGAGTTGTCTTAAGCATGGCTGTGGCTAGAACCAGAGGTCTTCAACTACCGGGGCTCTGCTCGAGGAGGGGAGGGAAACTAAATCCACCCTTCTCCAAGGGACCCCGGTGAGGACAGCCAGATGCAGAGGCAGGAGACTCCACGTAGACCTTCTCAATTTCTCCTTCATCATAATTGTATGATGGTGCATAGACAATGAAAATAGAAACTGCCAGAAGAGAGCCACATCTATTCAAGTGTAATCGTCTGATTTGGGTTGTTAGGAATTCAAATGAATCAATGCTTATGGCCAAGTTCGTGTTGACAAGGACACTGACACCACTGACTCCTCTTTTGTCGCATGTTCCTGGGAACAGTTTTTCTCCGGTGTCGAAAATGACATGATGTGATTGATGCCTTCTGGTCTCGGTCAGACCAATGATGTTGTACTTGATCTTTCGTGCTTGTACCTTCAAGTCCTCAATGGATGCATCCGATCCCTGTGTACGTGCATTGAAAGTGCAGTCATTTTTGTCTTTCTTCGTTTTGGCAGCCTAGTCCAGCCTTGAGATTTTATCAGACTCTCCTCTCTCATTCTTCTTAATGCTGCCATATTGTAGCTCTCTCAGGATCAGGGGAATGAGACCCATTATAATTACTGGTTTTGGCATATTGAATACGCCATGGATAGCTTGCCAGGCTCTGCTGTGCGGGTGGGATACTCTTAGGAGCTTGCCATGCTCTCCGAGAGGGATAAAGGTTTTTAGGGTGACCTCTAATCGCCCTTGTAGGTGTTCCCATGGTTCAACCCTATCAAATATTTGAACCCTACCAAATACGGTGCTGCAAACCTGCAAGATGGGTGTTATGTGTTGTGCGGTCGCTTTGCAGCCGCGTGGTCCAGAAAGCATCCTGGAGAGTGGCGGCGACTGGGTAGTGGAGGTAGTTGAGGTAGTGGAGGTCTGCCGGTGAGATATTTATCTGGTAGCAGTAGCATGGGTCTTCTGTGTGGGATCCCTGGGTGGCAGTTGGTGGAAGCAGACAGGGAAGGGTAGTGTGGGGTTCCTGATTTTAATCCCTTGATCACCTGAGGTTGGTGGGAGCAGGCAGAGGATCTCTGTTCCCAGGTCCATTGAGCCTGGAGTCTAAAGTCTCCGAGTACAGCTTGCCAGGTTCTGTGGGCTTCACTCGTGCTTGAATCTCAACCAGAAAGCATCCTGGAGGGTGGCAGCTGCTGGGTAGTGGAGGTAGTTATTTCTTATAATAAATATATATTCACTATTAAATTATTCCCTCAAATATCAAGCAAGTCTCTTCAGATAAATTATTTCATTCAGCACATTATAGATTAATCTAATTCCAGATTCTAAGCCCACCATTTCCAATCACCATAGAATTTAGTACCAATTACTGTTGGTTCCATTCTAGCCTTTGGGCTAACCCCCAGACTGAAATGTTCATTTCTTTTGACTGAACAAGTTACACTCAAAAATGGCAGGAGAGGTAGAAGTTTGAAATGACAAATTTATTCTCTCCTGGTTCTCTAGACAAGAAATCTGCTTTATGTTGTCCACAAAATGTGTTTTCTAAGACTCTGGGTAGAATCCTTAACTGCTTCTAGACTATTCTAACAGTGGATATTTATTAATATATCCTTTAGTTAATAGGTGCACCACTCCAATCTTGGACCTTTGTCCCATAACCTTCTGTTTCTATCTCTCCGACTTCTGTTTCTATCTCTCTGACTTCACTTCTTATAAGAATAACAATTGTATTGAATTATTACCCACCCTAAAGATCATAGTTTAATTTCATTATATATGCAAAAATATTACACCAAATATGGTGACAACAGTTCTGAAAGTTAGGACAGTAACATATCTTTTGAGGACACAATTTAAACCATGATGTGGATTTCTGCCTTACCCTTTAGTTCATACAGTCAAATATTTTTTCTTTCTTATAAACAAGAAAAATACTATCCTCATGAGAATACCAATTCAAGAAACTAAATAGCCAGTATATAATTTGGTTAGTTATTAATAAATAAGTTATTAACTAGCTATGCCTGTAATGAGTGTTATCAGAGCATATATTAAGGACATTTAACCTGCCCCTTAGGAAAGAGAAAAGATCACAGAAGGGAACTTAAAAATGATCAAGATTAAGTTAGATAAAGGGGTTAAATAAGGTTGGAGGGAGAGGCAGTAATCCAGGCATAGGCAATAGTATTTATAAGGCTCTTGAAAACAGAGAGAAGATACTACTTATGGTTAGCTTCAAATGAATTCAATGTGACTATAACAGAAAGAGTACTGACCACAGAGTAGAATATAGTCAAACTACCAAGACCACAACATGGCTATTAAAAAAACTTAATCCGAAAAGCACTAATATATGGAAGATTTATATAGAGCAGTATTATTATCTATTAGCAGTTTCGTTAAAAGAATACTAACAAATTTTCATAGCTTCATAACTAAAAATATTCTGGGTCCAATTGAGCTCCATTTGACCCAGTAATACCACTTCTGGGAATATATCCCGGAGAACCAAAAAAATACAGTCAAAATGACATCTGCACTTCTATGTTCATTGCTGCACTGTTCACAATAGCCAAAATTTTTTTTTATATTTTTTATTAGTGAAACACCATGAGGTGTAGTTGTAGACTTACAAATTTTTGTGCTTGGGTTTCAATTATACAATGATCAAGTACCCATCCCTCCACCAGTGCCCATCTTCCACCACCACTGATCCCAATATCTCTCCTAACCCCATCCCCCCCATCCCACCCTGCCTCTGTAACAGGGCATTCCCTTTTGTTCTCTCTCTCCTTTTGGATGCTGTGGTTTGCAAAAGAGGCATTGAGTGGCAATCATGTTCAGTCTATAGTCTACTTTCAGCATGCACCTCCCATCCTGGGAGGATCCTCCCAACACCCTTTATTTGGTGCTGTCTTCTCTATCTGAGCTTCCTTTTCCCCTAGCATGTGTGGCTGGCCTCCAAGTCATGGAGTTAACCTCCTGGTATTTATCTCAGCTATTCTTGGGTGTTAGTCTTCTATTTTGTTACTTCAAGTTCCCCAGATGAATGCAATATTTATTTCTGTGCCTATCCCGCTCTTTCTGACTCATTTCGCTTAGCATGATACTTTCCATGTAGTACCACTTGTATGTAAATTTCATGACTTTGTCTTTTCTAACAGCTACATAGTACTCCATTGTGTAGATGTACCAAAGTTTCTTTAACCAGTCATCTGTTCTTGGGCACTCAGGTTTCTTCCAGTTTCTGGCTATTGTAAAGAGTGCTGCAATGAACAAACAAGTGCAGATGTCACTTCGACTATACATTTTTGCCTCTCTGGGATATATTCCCAGGAGTGGTATTGCTGGGTCAAATGGGAGCTCAATTTCTAATTTTTGAGAATCGTCCATACTGTTTTCCAGAAGGGCTGAACCAGTCGGCATTCCCACCAACAGTGAAGGAGTGTCCCTTTCTCGCCACATCTGTGCCAGCATCGGTTGCTTTTGTTCTTTTGAATGTGGGCCAGTCTCTGAGGTGTGAGATGGTATCTCATTGTAGTTTTGATCTGCATCTCCCTGATGATTAATGATGTAGAGCATTTTCTCATGTGCTTTTTTGCCATTCGGATTTCTTCTTTGAGAAAGTTTCTGTTCATTTCATTGCCCATTTTTTGATGGGGTTGGATGTTTTCTTCTTGTGGAGTTCAACCAGTTCTTTGTATATCCTTGATATCAACCCCTTGTCAGATGTGTATTCGGCGAATATCCTTTCCCGTTCTGTAGACTGTCTTTGTATTTTGGTCACTGTTTCTTTTGAGGTGCAGAAGCTTCTTAGTTTAAGATAGTCCCATTTATCTATCAAGGAGGGTCCCTTTCTCGCCACATCCGCCAACACCAGTTGCTTTTGTTCTTTTAGATATGGGCCAGTCTCTGTGGTGGGAGATGATATCTCATTGTTGTTTTGATCAAAATCTCTCTGATGACTAATGATGTGGAGCATTTTCTCATGTGCCTTTTTGCCATTCAGATTTCTTCTTTGAGAAAGTTTCTGTTCATTTCGTCGCCTCATTTTTTGATGGGGTTGGATGTTTTCTTCTTGTGGAGTTCAACCAATACGTTGTATATCCTTGATATCAACCCCTTCTCAGATTGGTCACTGTCACTGTCACTGTCCTCTCGCTCTTCATCGATTTGCTTGAACAGGCCCAGTAATGTCTCCATTGTGACAATTGTTACTGTGTTTGACATATTGAATACGTCACAGGTAGCTTTCCAGGCTTTGCCGTGCAAACAAGATACTCTCGGTAGCTTGCCAGACTCTCCAAAAAGGGGTGGAGGAATCGAACTCGGGTCAGCCATGTTGGCTGCTTGCAAGGCAAACGCTCTACCCAATGTGCTATCACTCCAGCCCGTCGGATGGGTATTGAGCAAATATCCTTTCCCAAACTGTAGACTGTCTTTATATTTTGGTCACTGTTTCTTTTGAGGTGCAGGAGCTTCTTAGTTTAAGATAGTCCCATTTGTCTATCTCTGTTTTCCCTTGCTGGCCAGTGGCATGAATCTTTGAAGATACCATTAGTTTCAATGTCATGAAGGGTTTTGACAACTTTGTCTTCAATGTACCTTATGGATTCTGTCTAATGTTGAGGTCTTTAATCCATTTTGATCTTACTTTTGTAGATGGTGTTAGGCAGAGATCTGAGCCCATTTTTTGCATGTAGCTGTCCGGTTTTGCCAGCACAATTTGTTAAGCTTTCCATGCTCCACTTCACATTTCTTGCTCCCTTGTCAAAGATTAGATGATCACATGATCATATGTTTGAGGGAGGTGTCAGTATATTCAACCCTGTTCCATTGGTCTGCAGCTCTGCCTTTGTTCCAATACCATGCTGTTTTACTTATTACTGCTTTGTAGTAGAGTTTGAAGTTAGGGAGGTTGATTTCTTCCATTTTATTTTTCCCAAGAAATCTTTAGCTATTTATGGTGGTTCATTTTCCATATGAATTACAGTAGTGTTTACTCCATTTCTTTGAAGAATGTCATGGGTATTGTTATAGGAATCACATTGAATTTGTACAATACTTTTAAAAGTATTGCTATCTTGACAATGTTAATTCTCCCAATCCATGAGCAGGGGATATCTTTCCATTTTCTCTTGTCCTCTTTATTTCCTGAAGTAGTGTTTTGTAGTTTTCTTTGTACAGGTCCTTTACTTCCTTAGTTAAGCTGATTCCTAGGTACTTGATTATCTGGAGCACAATTGTGAATGAGATTTTTTTTCATGTCACATTCTTCTTCCTCACTATTTGCGTATAGGTAAGCCATGGACTTTTGAGCATTGATTTTATAGCCTGACACTTTACTATACAAGTCTATTGTTTCTAGGAGTTTCTTGGTAGAGGTTTTAGGGTTCTCTAAGGATAGGATCATATCATCTGAGAATAGGGAGAGCTTGATTTCTTCCTTTCCTACATGAATGCCCTTGATATCTTTTTCTTGCCTAATCGCTATTGCAAGTACTTCCAGTACTATATTGAACAGAAGTGGTGATAGTAGGCATCCTGATCTTAGGGGAAGGCTCTCAGTTTTTCCCCATTGAGGATGGTGCTTGCTGATGCTTGCTGTAGGCTTGTGGTAGATGGCTTTAACTATATTGAGGAAAGTCCCCTCTATACTTATTTTGGTGAGGGTTTTCATCATAAACGGGTGCTGGATCTTGTCACATGCTTTCTCTGCATCTATTGATATGATCATATGGTTTTTATCTTTTCTTTTGTTCATATGATGGATTATGTTGATTGATTTCCGAATGTTAAACCATCCTTGCATCCCCGGGATGAATCCCACTTGGTCATGGTGTATGATCTTTTTGATGAGTTCTTGAATTCTATTTGTTAGTATTTTGTTCAGAATCTTCGCATCTGTGTTCATCGGAGATATCGGCCTGCAGTTTTCTTTGCTTGTGGTGTCTTTGTCTCTTTTTGGTATTAGAGAGATATGGACTTCATAGAAAATGTTTCGGAAAGTTTCTGTTTCTTCAATTTCCTAGAATAGCTTAAGAAGATGGGCAATAGGTCCTTTTTGAATGTTTGGAAAAATTAGCTAGTGAATTCATCTGGACCTGAGCTTTTATTTTTGGGAAGACTTTTGATTACAGTTTCAATTTCTTTGATATTAACAGGACTATTCATGTACTCTAAATCTTCTTGAGTCAGTCTTGTTAGATTATAGGAATCCACGAATTTATCCATTTTTTCTAGGTTCTCATTTTTTTTGTGGCATACAGACTTTCAAAGTAGTTGCTTATGATCTTTTTAATTTCTTTGATTTCTATTGTGATATCTCCCCTCTCATTTCTGATTCATCTCTCTCTCTTTCTTTGTGAGTCTTGCTGTGGATTATCTATCTTTTTTATTTTCTCAAAGAACCAGCTCTTGGTTTCATTGATCTTTCAGATTGCTTTTTTGGTTTCCATTTCGTTGATTCTGCTCTACGTTTTATTATCTCTTTTCTTCTGCCTGCTTTGGGCTCCTTTTTTTGATCCTTTTCTAATATCTTGAGCTGTGAAATCAAGTTGTTTATGTGGGCTCTTTCTTCCTTCCTGAGAAATATTTGCAGAGCTATAAATTTTCCCCTTGCCATGGTTTTAGCTGCATCACATAGGTTCTGGTAGCTCGTGTCTTCATTCTCATTTTTTCCAGGTATCTTTTGATTTTGTCCTTGACTTCTTTCCTGATCCACTGGTTATTTAACATTGAGTGTTTAATTTCCATGTGTTTGATTTGGTTCTCCATGTCTGTGTGTGATTCAGTTCTATTCTCAGTGCATCATAGTCTGAAAAGATTCTTGATACTATTTCTATATTCCTGATTCTATTGAGGTATGTTTTTTGTCCTAGCACATGGTCTATTTTAGAATATGTTTCATGTGTACTGGAGAAGAATGTGTATTTTTTCTTTTAGGGGTGTAAAGTCCTGTATAGGTCTATAAGCCCTCTCTCTTCTATTTATTCCTTCAAAGCCAATGTTTCCTTGTTGAGTTTTGTTCTTGTTGATCTATTCAGAGGTGATAAGGCAATGTTGAAGTCTCCAGCTACTATTGTGTTGCTAGCAATGTCCTCCTTAAAATCTGTTAGCAGTTGTTTTAAATATTTAGCTATTCCCTCATTAGGTGCATATACATTTAAGAGTGTGATTTCTTCCTGTTGTACGTATCCCTTGAAATTCAGAAAATGGCCTTCACTGTCCCTTCTAATATTTTTCAACCCGAAATTTATGTTGTCGGATACCAGTGTGGCCACCCCAGCTTTTTTGAGGGAGCTGTTTGCTTGCAGGATTGTTTTCCATCCTTTAACTTTGAGTCTGTGTTTGCTCTGACTAATGAGATGAGTTTCTTGTAAGCTGCAGAATTTTGGGTTGTCTTCGAATCCATTTTGCCACTCTGTATCTCTTCATTGGTGGATTTAGACCATTGACGTTGAGAGAGATAATTGTCATGGGGTTTTATGTCATCTTTATGTAATAGTCTGTTATGCTTGTAGAGTTTGTCTTGTCTTACAGTAGCCCCTTTATCCCTTCTTTTAGGTTTGCTTTTGAATCTATGAAGTTCCTGAGCTGCTGTTTATCTAGAAAATTGTGTGCCGTTCATTCGAGTTTGAATGAGAGTTTAGCCAGATAGCGTATTCTTGGCAAAGCATTCATTTCAGTGATTTTTTTCACTATATCCCACCATTGCCTTAGGGATTGGAGGGTTTCCTTTGATAGATCTGCTGTGAAACTAAGGGGTGCTCCTTTGTATGTGATTTCCTTATGCAGTATTGTGTATCAGTCAGCAGCAGTCATGATTCTAACTATGATATGTCTTGGAGTGTTTCTGTTAGGGTCTCTTTTAGCTGGCACCCTTCGGGCTCCTTGAATCTGAATGGCTGCATAGACCAGCTCTGAGAATTTTTCAGCAATGATTTGTTGGACTATGGCTTTTTTATTGGGATTGTTTCCCTGATTTTCTGGTCACTCCAATGATTCTAATGTTATTCCTCTTGGAATCAAATAGCCAAAATCTTGAAAAAACCCTAGTGGCCGAGAACAGATGACTGTTTAAAGAAATTTTGGTACATCTATACATTGGAATACTATGCAGCTGTTAGAAAAGATGAAGTCATGAAATTTACATACAAATGGTTCTACGTGGAAAATATCATGCTAAGTGAAATGAGCCAAAAAGATAGGGACAGACATAGAAAGACTGCACGCTTCTGGCAAATATAAAGTAACAGAATGGAAATCGAACACCCAAGAATATTTGAGATAAGTATCAGGAGGTCTGCTCCACAGCTTGGAAACCGGGAGCACGTGCTGGGGGAAAAGGCAGCTCAGATAGAGAAGGGAACACCAAGTAAAGGATGTTTGGAGGACTCACTTGGGATGCAAGATGCTTGCTGAAAATATCTTATAAACCAAACACGATGGCCACTCAATACCTCTATTGCAAGCTACAACACCCTAAAGGAAAGAGCAAGCAAAAGGGAATGCCCTGCCACAGAGGCAGGGTGGTGTGGGGGGGAGGTGTGGGGGGTGGGAGCGCTACTGGGGTCATTGGTGGTGAAGAATGGGCACTGGTGGAGAGATGGGTATTCAATCATTGTATAACTGAAACCCAAACATGAAAGTTTGTAAGTCTACAACTTACCTCATGGTGTTTCACTTATTTAAAAAAATATTCTGGGTCCTCTGACCAATTCTTTCAGATTCAAATCTTATGTTCTGTTTCAGTTCATAGCAGCAGCATTGGTTTATGTTCACTCTAACCAAGCCTACTTTCATTCTTCTGATATTTTTATTCAGATTCAGATTCAAATGATGGACATCCTCTGAACCTCAAGTAAGAGACAGCATAAACTTTTATTTTTTCACGGGATTGACTTTCACTGAGTTCAACTCCAATGACAAAACAAACAAAATAAACTTGGGAGAAGCTGTAATCCAAATTAGCTCACAATTAACCCTTTATTATTTTGTTTTAATTGAATCACCATGAACTACAATTACAAAGCTTTCCTGTTTGAGTTTCAGTCATACAATTATTGAATACCCATCCCTCCACCAGTGTACATTTTCCACCACCAATGTCCCCAATATACCTCTCTTAGCCTCCATTCCACCGCTCTCCCTGCCTCTATGGCAGACAATTTCTCTCTTAGTCTCTCTCTACTTTGGGGCATTATGATTTGCAATACAGATACTGAGAGGCTATTACGTTTGGTCTTTTATCTACTTTCAGCATACATCTCCCATCCCAAGCAATCATTCCAACCATCATTGACTTAGTGATCCCTTCTCTCTATCCCAGCTGCCTTCTCTCCCAGCTTAGAAGGAAGCTTCCAACCATGGAGCAATCTTCCTGACCCTTTTCTCTACTGTCCTTGGGTGTTAATATCATATTACATTATTATATATTCCACAAATGAGTGCAGTCATCCTATGTCTATCCTCTTTTTCTGACTCATTTCACTTAGCATGATACCATCCATGACATCCACTTATAAGCAAATTGCATGACTTCATTTTTCCTAACAGCTGCATAGTATTCCTTTGTGTAGATGTACCAAAGTTTCTTTAACCAGTCGTCTGTTCTCTGGCACTCGGGTTGTTTCCAGATTCTGGCTATTTTGAGCAATGCTACAGTGAACATAGAGGTGCAGATGTCATTTTGCACCCTCAGGATATATTCCCAGAAGTGGTATTGCTGGTAACAAACTATCATTTAAAAGCAAAAAAAAGAACATCAAAACTAGAGAAGTTGGGTTTCACCTCATGGTTTGGACAAGGAAAACCTGTTTAACCTAAAGGAATTATAGAATTTTTAATTCATATGAATTCTAAAAAATTGATTTTTATGCTTTTATTACTTGACATTATGTACACATATTTGTATCTTGATGTTAGTTTCCCTTATGTGTTATTTTCAGTAACTCAAAACCTAACAAAATAAAATAAATTTTATTTGCAACTGACAAGTTAATGGAAGAAAACCTAGTGGTCTGCCCAAATATTTGATTCATTTTAAGGCCTGTGAAGCATTTTAATGCAATGAAATCATATTAAATTCTGCATTCCAAAAAAACAATATAATACTTTATTCTATTCTCCAGTATAATGCTCAGTATTTCTAGTTTAACCAGGAATCATAAATACCAAGGATTTAGTTTAAATTTGAGACCACCAAATGCCTCTGGATTAATGCAGTCTGGCATTAAGCAGGAATATTAAATTAAGAAAATGCCAGTCTTGTGCTTTACTCAATGTAATTTATAGTTTAACCATCGTATTAAATCCTTTAATTGAAATTTGTAAAACAAATGGAAGTATTAGTAATTCCTTTATCAGCTTCCAATTCTCTGCCTACTTAACACCAGCCTCTAACCCAGGGGAAATAGAGTTCCCAGATGCAATCCTTGGACTTAGGAAACTGTCATTGAATCTCCGCATTGCATAACCTCAATGTTAACTCTTCCTGCAAGATAACACATTTCCATTTATCATACAAAAGTGCTCATTTCCTTTTGTGATGCAAATTCATATTAACAGCTTTCTAGCTTAATATTATCTGGACTTCGGGCTTACATCGTAATTATACATAAAAAAGAACAATAGTTCAAAGGGAAGAAGGAACATCAAAATGGAAACCCACATGGTACAAAGTCAAAGAGGAAATAAGAAATGATAGAGAAATAAAGAGAAAAAGAAAAATATAAAGGGACAGATGATAAGGAAAAACTAGACTCGGTGAATGTGACTACTGTCTTTCCCAATGAATTGTCCTCTGTGATTTTTTAATAACTTGTATTTTCCAAAATCAATGAACTTTCTCTGCAAACGTGTGCCTAGATCTGCACCAATTTCTCCTTATCTACAACAAAACTCATCTTGAGGCTTCAAGATAAACACATCCTTTTAAACCTTAAAAACATTAGCCAGAAATCTCAATTAATTGTGTTGGACAGAAGGCAGGCAGGATCACAAAGAGAATAGTATTACCAGTCCTTCATTATGTGTGAAGGAAAAGCCTGCGTAGGAATAATGAAAGGACTCAAGAAGAATCTGCTTGTATACCCGCTTACTTAAAGGAGCAAGCTATTGGAGTCAGTTACTGCTTAATCAAACCACTAAATTAATAGCTGGTTGAGGAAAGCTGAAAGATGGGAAAATAAAGAGAGAAAATATTATAGATTTAACCCAACCCGTAGAAGGCCTTCAGGGCTCATGTCATACACCAGCATCCACCCACAGCAAGGAGTCACTGTCACTCTCTCCTTCTCACATTTAGGATAGTTGTGGGTAGAGCCTGAGATCTCCCTGCCACCACTAGCTGTCAATAAGAAAAATCTCCAGAAGACAACAGATCCCATGGGGCATTCTTACTTTCTAATGAAGGTGCCTGGGGCTTTGCATAAGTTTTATTTGGCCTATGAGTGTCAATGAGAATTATTTTCCTCTACACTCTGACGGCAGCACCTCAAAGCATCTCTAACATTGTACATCTTACTCCCTGTACTATACAAACAGATTTTTTTCTCCACAAAGCCATAGGCTGTGTCCAGAAGTATTATTTTCAGGTTGGTTTCAGTAGCTATTTTTACTGACTCAAACGACTAGCAAATCTTCAGACCTTGTATAAGCCAATTCTAGTTCTCTGTGCTAAAGTTCTTCCAGATTCTGATCTGGTCTTCTGCTCTATTTTATTCTCACCAGCATTGATGTTGGTGTCTGCTTCAACCTGCTTTTATTTCCTCTCCATGGGATTTTCACCCCTATATGATATGGTCACCAGGATATCATCTGAGCCCTAAGTAAGTAAATAAGTGGAACATTCACAAAATCCCTTGAATGTGTATGTAAATACGCTAGAAATCAAAGGATCAGTTATATATTTAGATAGGGAACTGGAGAATGGGTGAGGTGCGCAGAGGTAAGTGATAGTGATAAAAACTCTGCTGCTCATCACCCACAGTCTTTCTTAGTGTGCATGACACTTGTGGAAAGTGTCAACCAATACAAAGGACTATCCACCACATAACCATCTCTGCCAGTGTCCCTTGGTATCCCACACAGTGGCTGAACTCTGGAAAGCACTCTACTCTGTTTGGCCTAAACTTAATCTTAGGTTTCCTGTACACTTATTCTTTCCTTTTTTTTTTAATGGAATCACCTTGAATACAGTTACAAAGCTGTGTATTCATGGTTAGGTTTCAGTCATACAGTGTTCCAACACCCATCCCTCCGCCGGTGTACATTTCTCTCCCCCCCAATTCCCCTAGCCTATCTCTATGATAGACACTTTTCTTCCCTCTCTCTTTCTCTCTGTATCTCTTTGACTCTGTGTGTTTGTCTCTGTCTCTGTCTCTCTGTCTCTGTCTCTCTCTCTCTCTCTCTCTCTCTCTCTCTCTCTCTCTCTCTCTCTCTCTCTCTCTCTCTCTCTTTCTCTTCTCCCACCTTGGTCATTATGGATTGAAATTCAAATACTGAGAGGTTATCCTGTTTCTTTCTTTACCTACTTTTAGTACACAGTTCCTGTACAGAGCGATCATTTCCAACTACGTTTGTCATACTGGTTTTTCTCTATCCAAACTGCTTTATCCCCTAGCACTTGAGGCAGGCTTCCAACTAAGGACCAATCTTCCTGGCCCTTGTTTCTACTGGCCACATCATATTTTTTTAACATCCTACAAAAGAGTCCAATCATTCTGTCTATCCCTCATCTACTGACTCATTTCAATCAACATGATACTCTCCAAGTCCATCCATTTATAAGATAATTTCATAACTTTGTTGTTACTGTGTCTGGCATATCGAATACTCTCAGCAGCTTGCCGGGCTCTCCGAGAGGAGTGGAGGAATCGAACTCGGGTCGGCCGTATTGGCCGCGTGTAAGGCGAACGCCCTACCCGCTGTGCTATGGAGCGATAGCACAGCGGGTAGGGCGTTCGCCTTACAAGCGGCCAACATGGCCGACCCGAGTTCGATTCCTCCGCCCCTCTCGGAGAGCCCGGCAAGCTACCGAGAGTATTGGATATGCCAGACACAGTAACAACAAAGTCTCCAATGGAGACGTTACTGGGCCCGCTCGAGCAAATCGACGATCAACGGGAGGGCCTTTACCTTACCTTTACCATAACTTAATTTACCTAGCAGCTGCATAGTATTCCATTGTGTAGATGTATCTTAGTTCTTTATCTACTTCTCTGTTCTTCTGCAATTGGGTTGTTTCCAAATACTGGCTATTGTAAATAGTGCTTCAGTGAGCATAGACATGCAGATAGCATGTCTGCTGCGTGTATTTTTTTTTTATCTGTGTCTCTGTTTACTAACAAGGGAGAACCCCAGAAGCAGTCAAAGCCATTATTCCAAGGAATCTAGCCTTGCCTCCTGATCCAGATACGTTGTCATTCTCTAACTTTCTTTCAGATATTGTCGCCCTGCTTGGAAGGAAGCCCTGTGAGTCTGCAACATAACGGATGCTGCAGCTATTGTCAACTACACACTTTCAGCCTCCAGTTTGAGTCACGCATTTCCCCCTGCTTCTGGTCTATTATTCGTTTGTGTTTTCTCTTTTCTTTTTCTTCTTCTTCTCTCTCTTCACTCTCACTTCTGTCTCCCTTGCACTTAAATCTCACTCTTTCCTTCCTCTTTTGCTCTCCATCTCTCTCCCTCTCTCTCTCCTTCTCTCTCTCCATCTCTCTCCCTATCCTAATTCCTCTTTCTTTACATCTTCTGTCCTTTCTTCCTCTCAAGCTCTGATTCTCTCTTTCCCTCACTCTTCCCCCTATTTCTTCTCTATTTCTCTCCCTCTCTTTCTCCCTCTCTCTCATTTCCTCCTCTTTTTTCCTCCTCTCTCTTTCTTTCTTCACCCTCCCTCTCTCTCTTTCTCCCTGAAATATCCAAGATCCTTTGCCATAATACAACTTTCTTCAGAAAAGAGATCAAGAGAGCAAGGATGGAGACATGTTTCTGTGAGTTTGTATCATATTGATTTTCTAATTGTGTTTCTAATTATTTTCCCGGCTCTTCTTTCAAGATTTTGAGACCATTTTCTCTGGAAGTAAGGTCTCATTTCTTCTTTACCCTTCAGGCTCCCCAAAAGGCAGTTTTTTAAAAACGCTTGTGGAACAGGTGAGCTGGGATTTATCACAGCACATTTTTATTTTGTCACACCAAAAACCATTTTTCCCTGTCTACAAGCAATAATTGTTCCTCAGAAAACACAAAAATGTTCCTCTGAGTTCTCCAGTGATGTGCCTATACACCATAGGCAGCTCCTAAAAACTCGTAAGTGACCTTTGCCTTCTCTTCTCTAAATAAGCTTGGGCCTGATCATTTCCAGAGACTTTTTCACCATTTCCTTGTTCTTCATAAAAAAAAAAAATTAACCCCTTAGCAGTTTTTCCTGGTAAATTAACATTCCCAAGATGACTTTGCAAATTAAGCAAATATTTTTTTTGAGAGTTTATATAATTTAGTAAGGTTGAGATGGGAAAGAAAGGTAACGGGTGAATAAAACCCAAGATGACTTCATTCCGATGAGTCATTTCTAGGATTTTGTTTGCATTTATTATTTTTGAGTCCTCCTTTCTGACATAATTCTAACAAAGAAGATGGTTCCTCTCCCTAATTATTAAGAACCTGAAACGTGCAGAATCATGCAATGACACATTATTAAAATCATTTTATTTCACTCTTCAAAAATTCTTGTAAGATAAGTCCTTTAGAAGGTTAAAGTAAGTCCAGTTCAGTCAAGGGGTATGCCTAAAATCACACCGAAAAGTGGCAACATTTAGAATTCAAATTCAGGCATCTAACTTTATAACTACTGTCCTAACTGCCATCCCACACTATCTTTCAAAAGCTTCATTCTCCTATAATTCTTCAATCAATACAGGGGTCGTTGAAGGACCAAATTAAGGAGGCAGCACTCATCAGAGAAGTCGATAGAACTCACCCCAATTCAGGAAGTCTGGGTTTTTCTTTTTCCTCTCACTAGCCAGCTGTGTGACCTTGCACTGTTCATGTGGTTTGTCTGCCTCTCTTGTTACATCTCTAAAATTCATTTCAATAACTGGATTATCTCCAATGCTTTTTGACACTGACATCATATGATTCCTATATATAAGTAGATGAAGCTATTTGAATAAATTAATATATTGGAAATCAAGAAACAATTCTTTCTAACTCTTCCTATAATATCCCTCCCTTGGAGAACTCAATTTCCAGGCACTCATGTTCTCATCACCGTAGACATTAGTGCTTTGACAATGCCATTTCATTCACCTTTAGAATTTAAAAAATCATCCACCATGAGTGCATTTCAAAAATCACTCGCAGGCAAAGGTTAAAAAGTGGCTGCTGCATATAATGAATTTCTGAAGAGTATTCAGTCCCTGAACCTTCTAATACAGGCACTGCTTCTCCACAAAGGGAAAAGAATAATGGGAAGCAGAGTTCTTAAAACACACACCTCATATATTCATCCTTCATCTTTGCAGCAGTACCACTGCAATTGAACAAGCATCTTTTCATGCTTAAAGAAAATTCTTTTAGCCTCCTCATTCAGATTTGATTTTTTTAAGAAGGGAAACAATTAATAGTCATTTTGGTGACTACCGGGGCTCTAACTTAAGTTCCTGTTACTAGAGTGTGGGGGTGCCCTGTGGGATTAGGGAAAACAACAGGAGTCCTACAGTTGCCACCTTAAATTAAGCCACATGGCATTTGCATGTTCTACCTCCAGGAAAATATTTTCGGTAACTATTACCTAGCTGTAAATATCATCCCTGAAAAATACTTCTCGTAACTATTATTTTAACTGTAGCCTTGCAGCATTTTGTTTGAGGATAACTTTTGGAGGAAAAAAAATGAATAAAGAGGGGAAATATAACTTGAACATCGTAAAAATTGTCTTAAATGCATATAGCATTATATCCACATAAATCTTTGTGGCTATATTTAAATTTTCATTGAAATAAATCCAAAAGAAGATATAACAAAGTAGTTTCCTCTGAGGAATGAGTCAGTAACAAGGACGTAGGTAGGGAGTCATGGATAAAAGGGATTTTAGCCAGTTATGAAATGTCTTATCATTTTGTAAGGAAGATTTTTTTTAAAAAACATACTTTCAATTCTAAAATAAAGCAATTAGATCTAATGAAAATTTAAAATAAGTGCAAGTCTCCTTCACTCTCTGCAGTTAGAATTCTTTTTTGGTTTCTTCAACCCTGATACTCATAAACAGAAATTTACCCTCTAGCTCACCGGGTCACCTGGCTCCTACCTTCTGCCAAGAATAGCAGACTGAAAGTCCTAAAGAAAGTTCACTGATTTACTTCACATCCAGTAAATATAAAGCTTAAACAGGACAGTTTCTGAATCCAACTAGGGCAGGAGTATAGAATGACTCCCTACTCTCACCATGCAGTCCTCAGTCCTGAGTCCCCAGGTGGGTGAACTTCTGCCTATGTATCTCTGTACAAATAGTCTTGGGATCAAGGAGAATGCCCTGCCCCAGCCACTCACTGCCTGATTTCCTACCACCACCTTTTAATGACCTTCCAAAACTCCCAATTACCTTCAGACCTCTTTGTCAGTCTCCTACATCCTTTCTGGCCCCTCCAAGGCCCACCACCACTCAGTTCTGGCTGGTAGCCATCTTCCATCCTTCTCTTCCTTTGGGACTCTCTTCAGACTTGACTCTTCCAACTCAGAAACCAATATCATAAACATAAGGAAAAGATTCTATGGTGTTAATGTTACCTGTCCAAAATTACTCAGCACATTCCTCCTGTGGGTCAGAAAGAAACCCGAGTTGACCACTATCACGAATTCTCTTCATCACTCTGAGAGCACTGACAGGACACGAAAGGAAGAATAAAAAATAATGCACAAAGATTTAAACACGACAAACAAATCTGTCAGAGAAAAAGGAGTAACTTAAAAATAAATATTCAGAATTAGCATTTGTCAATGATTATAAATGTAAAACTCACAAATGAAACTCAGTTGAATTCAAATACAGAAAAGAAAAAGAAATCGCAAATATTTTTTAAAGATACCATGTATGTTAACATCAAACTATGCAGCTCCTAGGGAAAAATATTAAACACAAATTGATAAGTTCATGGAAGATATTAGAAAGTAACATTTATTAATTTTTAGAAATATTTATAAAACTATGGATATTGGTAGTACCAAGTATTAAAGGGCAGAAGCTATACTGCATCTTTTAGCCCAAAAAGTGAATGAAGGGTCCTGTTAACTGAGTATCACCTCATGAAATCCCTCCCAGGCCCCCAAGAATCATTTGGGAGCCATTCAAACAAAAGGGGGGGGGAGGAGAAATCAGATCCAAATTAAAATAGAAATAAAACGCTCTATTTGTAAATAGCATGAAACTACACATAAAAAAACCCAGAAACTATTTTTTACTTACTATATATAATAGTCCAATATAGTTAAGAGTCAGACTAGAAAATCTATATACAAAATAATCTCGATGTTTCTATACACAAGCAATAAAATAGAAGAGAAAGAAATAAGAAAAATTAAATTCAGAATTGCTTCAGAAATTTTAAAGTATCAGAGCCAGCATGAGAGTACTGAGGGTAGGGCACTTGCCTTGCACACAGCTGACCCAGGTTCTATCCGTGACACCCAATATGGTCCCCTAAGTTCCACCAGGAGTGATTCCTGAGCACATAGATATTTAAGCACCTAGGGAAAAAACTTATGAAATATGGAAAACATATATATAATGAAAACTTTAAGACATAAAAAAATGAAAGATATTTCATATTCATGGATAGGAAGAATTAACATAATTAAATTGATCATCCTATCTAAAGAAAATTGGCTGGAGCGATAGCACAGCAGTAGGGCATTTGCCTTACAAGCGGCCAACATGGCTGACCCGAGTTCGATTCCTCTGCCCCTCTTGGAGAGCCCAGCAAGCTACCGAGAGTATCTCGCCCGCACGTCAGAGCCTGGCAAGCTACCCGAGATGTATTCCATATACCAAACACAGTAACAACAAGTCTCACGATGGAGATGTTACTGGGCCCGCTCGAGCAAATCAATGAATAACAGGAGGACCGTGACAGTGATCTAAAGAAAATTATATAGTGTAGTCCGTATCAAAATTTTAATGATATTTAAAGAAAATAGAGTAGACTTAATCAAAATTTGTATGAAACAATAGAACCACTAATTGCCAAAGAAAACTTGTGAAAAATTAATATGGGAGTCACCACATTTTGGGGTTTTTAACCTATACTACAAACTATAATAATCACTGTATGATATTTAAAGAAAAATTGACAAACTGATTTATGGAATAGAATTGAGATGCCAAAAATAAATGCACACATAAATGGACATTTATAAAAAGAATCTGGGCTGGAGCAATACCACAACGATAGGGCATTTGCCTTGTGTGCAGCCGACCCAACAGACCCGACTGACCCGGGTTCAATTCCACTGGCCCTCTCAGAGAGCCCGGCAAGCTACCAAGAGTATCTCACCTGCACGGCAAAGCCTGGCAAGCTACCCGTGACTTATTCAATATGCCAAACATAATTAACAACAAGTATCACAATGGAGACATTACTGGGCCTGCTCGAGCAAATCGATGAACAGTGGGAGGACTGTGACAGTGACAGTTATAAAAGAACCAACCTCATGAAAGAGATAAAGGAAAGTATGTCAACAAATAGTGCTAAGAAAAGTATAAATATGCTAGCAAAAACAATACTATCATATCATAACAAACAAAAATAATTTAAAGTAAATTAAATAATCAGATATAAGACCTAAAATTGCTGAGATAGCACAGCGGGTAGGGCATTTGCCTTGCACACAGCCAACCCAGTTTGATTCCCAGCATCCCATATGGTCCCCCGACCACCTCCAGGAGTAATTTTTGAGTGCAGAGCCAGGAGTAACCCCTGTGCATTGCCGGGTGTGACCCAAAAAGCAAATAAACCCCTAAAATGATAAAACATATAGATAAAAACACAAGCAAAATATTCCATGATACTAGTTTCAGCAATGTCTTTTGGAACTCCAACAACAAATGGAAACAAAAGAAAAAATAAACAACTGGGACCACATCAAACTAAAAAGATCTGCACAGCAAATAAATAAATAAATAAAGTTATCATTAAAATGAAATTACATCCTATCAAATCAGAAAAAATATTTTATGTCATATATCCAAAAGTGGGTTAGTAACAAAATACATAAGAACTCATAAAACTCAATAGCAGAAAACAAACCAACCCATGAAAAATGAGCAAAAGTGATGAATACACACCTGTCTAAGACATATAGATGTTCAATAAGCACATACAAAATTGTTCATTATCGCTTACTATCAGGGAAGAACAAATTAAAGGGGTCATGAGATGTCACCTCATCTCTGCAAATGGCTTATATCACACAAATTCAAAACAATTTCTGATGAGTTTGTTGGGCAGGGTGGGAGGCAGTGAAATGTTATTTACATTGTTGTTGGTTATCTAAATTGTTCCAGCCCCTGGAAATCAATAAGGAGGATTTTTTCAATATGTTAAAAATAGATTTTCTCTAATATCTGGCAATTCTAATAATAAATATATATCTGAAGAACATAAAAAAACACTAATTTAACAGATATATTCATTCCAATATTCATTGCAGTGCATTTGGCTATATTTCAATAGCCAAAAATATAGAAATAATTCAGACACCCAGTGATTAATGTGTATAAAGATATGGTGTATATATGGTGTATATATATAATATATATTGTATATATGTACACTGCAATATTATTCCAATTCTATATGTATAAGTATGCACAACCATAAGAAAAGATAAAATATTGTCATATGCAAAACATGAATTGAGTAGAAAGTATTAGACTAAATAATTTAAGTCAGTGGGAAGACAATTATCAGAAGTTCTTATTCATATGCGGTTTATAAAGAAATAAGCAAACAGATAAAATCAATCCATAACTAACTCTTGGATTCATACTGAAAAGCAGAAGGGTATATTAGCCACAAAGGACAAAATAGGCCCAACAGACCATGGCGATGAAGATAGTAATTTTGATGGTGGGTAATAGGATGAATTACACTCTTGAGGTCTGGGAGATAGCACATGAAGTAAGGTTTCTTGCCTTGTAACTCTGGTTGAAACTCCTGGCATCACCTATGGTCCTCTGAGCACTTCCAGAAATCACTCCTGGACACAGCTCCTGAGACCACTGGATATAGTGGAAACGACCAACCTCAAAAAGCACTCTTGAATTATACACAATGACGTACACTAATGTCACTTCTTTTTTATATAGTCCAAATATGCCATTTTCACTGTCATTTGGTAAAAAATAATAATAATTCTGTGATGTTTCAATAAATAGTTAAAAAAAATCCTATGTTAGAACCACATAATGGTTTTCTTTCTTGTTATTTAAATTTATTTTTAAAAGAACTGAAAGGAAATTTTAGTAGAATAGCAATGAAATATACAACAAAGATTATCAAGATAAATAAATAAATCAACAAAAGATATTCTGACATCAAGAAGCAAATAGTAGCCTAAAAACCTTAGATTTAAAAGAAACTTGTAAATTTCAAGACAAAGACATAAATTTCATATGAAAGTGATGAACTGCTTCTTGGATAACTTTAAAATAATAATACATAAGTAAAATAGCTGAATACACTATTTTTTTAAGTGCTCCAGTGTACACCTCTGAAACATGGGGTGACAAGACAGCCTCAGGTTTGCTGTCTTGGAGTAGTGAATGCCTAATGTGGTACTGAACCCAGGATGCCCGGGACTACTTCTGTCCTTAGACCAGACTCACATGAAGCAGATGTGAGTCAAAGAGAAGCCAAGTAAGGTGGGATTGCTGGATATCTGGACTCAACTTTTATAAGCCATAACTACCTGGTCCTTTCCAGTATCAGATCACTTGTTAGAGCAAGCTCTTGCTTCACCCCAGGCCATGGGCCTGCACAGTTCCCCCAAGCTGCTGAGTACTCCTTTACACATCACCCCAGCTCCTCTGGACAAATCAGTAGAGCCTGGTCTCCATTTAGCTTTTCACCCTACCAGTACTTTAGGCCTCCTAGGGTACACACTCTAGAGACAGGCGCTCAAATGCCCCTGATTTGCCCTGTAGCTGCAATGAGGCAACTCGGACCACACTACATGCTATCTCAATCCAGGATGCCAACTGGGAGTGAGATGGTCTCTAGTTGCAGACTGCCTTCCCCTCTCTCCCCATGAAACACACACTGCAATAGCCACGTCAAATCAACCAGGACAGTCTTCTTTTGGGGGAAAGATTATCTGCTTACTCCTCTAGTCAGAAAAATAAAACTATCCTCTTGACAATTTAACACTCATATCAATCAACATAGCAAAAATTTTAATATTCCACTAAAACCTGGATATTAATAACAAACTGCTTAATGGGGAGGGTCACTAATTTTAAAGTATTTTAAAAGTTACTGTCACTGTCACTGTCCTCCCATTGTTCATCAATTTGCTGGAGCGTCCCAGTAACGTTTCCATTGTGACACTTGTTACTGTGTTTGGCGTATCAAATATGTCACGGGTAGCTTGCCAGGCTTTGCTGTGAGGGCGAGATACTCTCAGTAGCTTGCTGGGATCTCTGAGAGGGGCGGAGCAATAGAACCCAGGTCTGCCTGGTCAGCCACGTGCAAGGCAAACACCTTGCCCCAGCCCTGGAGCTATTGCTCCAGCCCATATAGAAAGCTACATTATAAAAATCATTGTCACATAAAGAGACTTTCAAAGCAGCCCCCAAAAGTAGAGGAAAATGGTTCTATTGATGTCAGCTCTTTAATAAATAAATATATATGTGTGTGTTTTCTGTTTATGATTGTACATTTTGCCAACTTTTTTTGGAGCTGAAGCAATAGCAGAGCAGGTAGGGGATTGCCTTGCACAAGGCCAACCCAGCCAACCCAACCAAGTTCAATTCCTCTGCCTTCGATTCCTCCGCCCCTCTTGCAGAGCCCGGCAAGCTACCGAGAGTATCTTTCCCGCACGGCAAAGCCTGGCAAGATATCCATGACGTATTCGATATGCCAAACACAGTAACAACAAGTATCACAATGTTACTGGGCCCACTCAAGCAAATCGATGAACAACAGGAGGACAGTGACAGTGACAATGACAGTCAACTTTTTTAATCTTGGACTTGTCACAACTCCTTTTCTCCTCCAAATGAGTAGTCATTTTTGTACCCAGTTATGCAGTTTAACTCAATATAGTATAATCTAATTTTTTTCTAAATAAAGTATGCACTCCAAATTGTGTAAACATCAGTACCTAGGACACCTAGGTTCTCCTTGCCCCCAGATGAGGTGAAAGTTAGAGCTGTAAATTAAATGCAGGCACATAATTATAATTTCCTAGGTTTTGTGGTTGCTGTTGTTTTTAACTTCTCAGCTGAAAAGCTAATCATTCGTTCTTACAGTTCTTACACACTCTAATAGTTCCCATGGTTTGTGAGGTTGTGTTCCTTCTGGATCATGTTCAAAGGGTGTGGCACTCTAGAATCAGCTTTCTGGAGGATTCCTTTCAGAATCTCCAATGAGATGACTACTGGGTAAGCTCTTTCTCAGTCAGAAGTCCCCCAAAACTGCTGTGTTGCTTATCCCTCTCCTGCCCATCCCCACCCCACCCCCAACCCCCAGTCACACCAGCCATTCTGCTTGCAACAGCCAGGGACTTCAGCACTCTGCTGACCCTCAGGATTGCCACTACAGGTGGGATTTTCAATTGGTAAACTGACTTTTTTGCAAGTGAAAATCTCATCAACAGTAGCATTTACTCCAGACGCATCCACTATTCTTTATTAGAATTCCTAGTTGTTTCCAGTGGATGACTGGTCTAATATTATTAGCATACAGAACCTTAGCTGTGCATACAGAACCACGTAAAGCCCATTTATGCTAGATTTATAAAAGCTCTGTATCCTGTCAGCAGTTCCTTTTTAATTAAATGTATTTAGATGACACATAAAAAGGTTTTTTTAAATAAAAAACAACCATATGTCAGTTAAGCAAATAAGATGCATTTCCTCACACACCATCTTCATTTTACACCTTTTCACATTGTTGCAGTCATGATTAGCTAACATTTGAATTACACTTTTCTGGCTTTAATTCTCAACATTTTATAAACGTTTATGATGGCATAGAAACTCTTGGTGAAACTTTTAGTTCATTCATTATACAATCAAAGTATAATATATATATATGTGCTAAAATATATCCCATTAATGAGTGTTATTTAGTTAATAAAAGAATAAGGCCCAAGAATTATATATATATATATATATATGTACATACATTTCAGCTAGACTTTCCATTTTTGTTAAGTGCAGGAGCAATAGCACAGTGGGTAAAGGCATTTGCCTTGCACGCAGCCAACATGGTCGACCCGAGTTCGATTCCTCCACCCCTCTTGGATAGCCCAGCAAGCTACTGAGAGTATCTCGTCTGCACGGCAAAGCCTGGCAAGCTACCCGTGACATATTCACGATCACAATCACGATCATCCTGTTGTTCGTCGATTGCCTCAAGCAGGCACCAGTAATGTCTCTTTCATACTAACCCTGTGAAATGCTCTTTCAGAGTTAGGAGAATGAGACCCATCATTGTTACTGGTATTTGGCATATTGAGTACGCCACGGGGAGTTTGCCAGATTCTGCCGTGTGGGCAGGATACATTCGGTAGTCTGCTGGGTTGCCCAAAGTAAGAACGACATAATAAGATGCCGCAGGGCCACGAATGCATATTGGTCTTGGCCGTTGATGGGATTATCTGGCTCTGGGGGCAGTTGGTGGGTGTCATACCCACCAACTGGTCCCGTGACATATTCAATATGCCAAAAACAGTAACAAGTCTCACAATTTGTTGGGAGATGTTACTGGTGTCCGCTCAAGCAAATCAATGAACAGCGGGAGGACAGTGCAGCTTTATGGGGCAGATTATATTCACTGCTGTAATTGAAGAATTGTTAGGGAACTGGATTTGGAGACAGCCTCTCCTTGTCACTTCTCCCTCTTCTTTCTTTCTCTTCCTTTCCCTTGCCTTCCCTTCCTCTGCCAGAGACCAGGCAACTTTGAACTGAGCTGATCCCAATGGATAGAGGAAATGAGTTTGCTTTTCCTGGTTAGTTGTATCCAACAAATTCTGAAGAAGCATCTATACAAGTGGAGAAAAAAGACTCATAACTACTAGAATTTGTAAATAGAACTCAGTGTTTCCTCAATGGACCCTCAGTGTTTTGAGGGTACTTCCATTTGAAGAATACCTGCTGTATATTTCCTTATGTGGAAATATGTATATATGTGGGCTTAAGAAAGTACATGTGTTTCCCTCCCACCATTTTCAAATCCCATTGAATTACTAGCAAAGATATACAGAAATCTGCTACTCACTGGTAATAAGTTTGAAGCCCATGAATTGACTAAGACACTGATAAGTTTTTCCAGACAAGAAAAGAAGAGGTGTGTGAGTGTGTGTGTGTGTGTGTGTGTGTGTGTGTGTGTGTGTGTGTGTATGGGGAGGGGCAGGGGAATGAGGAATAAGACTGCAGGGAGTGGTAGCCCAGACCATACAGCAAAGGTCACAAAAACATAGAAAGTATCCTGGTGATAATATCCCTGCATCTCCAATAAGTGATCAAGATAAATAGAGGGGTATATTAAAAATACCTGGATGTATCCTCTGCATCCTATGACTAGACTTCAAGCAATGAATATGCTATTCCCATACTGATGTCTAAAATTTCTTCAATATGAAATTATGCTATAGTCTGCCTAAGAGAGTGAGGGGTCCAGGTGTGGGTGTTGGTGTCATAGGCCAATGCTTTTGACATTGAGGGAAGGAAAAGTCTGCCAGTATGCTCCCTGTCCATGCACTCTGAAATAAAATCTGCTGGTCAGTATTCCTGACACCCTCACACAGAGAAAACTTCTCTCTACTTAGTGTTGCTAAAGAATTCACTACCAATATCTGACTGAAAATACCAATCATTTTATTATTATTTCATGTTTATTGACTCAAGAATTCATGCATGCTTCTGATGCACAATTCTTCTGCCCCAGAAGACATGGGTTGAAGTCACTAAGTGATTCAGATGGAATATTGTTGGACTAGAGGCCCAAGGTGTCCTCACTTTTGTCTGCCTGACTAAAAACTAGGGTCTACTGGGAGGGCTATTGAAGTACCTACATATAACTTTTCAATCTGGAGAGAAAAGTGACTGGATTTATTCTCTGTTTACTTGGGGATCTCAGAAATTTGGAGTCAGACTTTTACTCTGAAAAATAATGGGAAGCTTCTGAGGGAAATTAGGATACTAGCTAAGAGGCTATTTCACTAATATAGTTAAGAAATCATGGTGTTATGATGAGGAAAATACAACTCTAGATGTATTAAGTGGCCAATTCTATAAAAATACTCTGAAAAAACATATGCTTCCAAATATATTTTTAATTAATTATTTTCATCACAATAAATCTTATTGGTAAGATCCCTGTAATTTACATAATTAATGATTAATCATTAAATTAAATTTTTCTTATTTATTATTATTTGCTCAAGCGGGCCCAGTAATGTCTCCATTGGAGACTTTGTTGTTACTGTGTCTGGCATATCGAATACATCACGGGGAGCTTGCCAGGCTCTGCTGTGCGGATGAGATACTCTCGGTAGCTTGCTGGGCTCTCCAAGAGGGGCGGAGGAATCGAACTCGGGTCGGCCATGTTGGCTGCGTGCAAGGCAAACGCCCTACTGCTGTGCTATCGCCAAAGGGCTGAAGCTATCACACAGCGGGTAGGGCATTTGCCTTTCATGCAGCCGACCTGGGTTCAATTCTTCTGTCCCTCTGGGAGAGCCCAGCAAGCTACCCAGAGCATCCCATCTACATGACAGAGCCTGGCAAGCTCCCTGTGGCATATTTGATATGCCAAAAACAGTAACAAAAAGTCTCACAATGGAGATGTTACTAGAACCCACTCAAGCAAATTGATGAACAGTGCTATTATTATCAAATTTTATTACTTAAATTGATTGTAGTTCATTACTATCTATTGTATTTACTGTAGCTCTGTAGCACTGTCCTCCTGTTGTTCATCAATTTGCTCGAGCGGGCACCAGTAATGTCTCCATTGTGAGACTTGTTATTACTGTTTTTGGCATATCAAATACCCCACTGATAGCTTGCCAGGCTCTTCCATGCTGGCAGGATATGCTGGATAGCTTGCCGAGCTCTCTGAGAAGGACGGAGGAATCAAATCCAGGTCAGCTGCATGCAAGGCAAACACCCTACCGGCTGTGTTATCGCTCCAGCCATAAATTTAAATTGATTCATTTTCACATATGTTCTGCTAATGTGCCCACCAAGAATCCCTTCTGGTCTCTCTCAATTCTTTCTAAATATAATCACTTTTCTGAATTTTATCATAATAGTTTATTTATCAACTTATATACTTCGGATAGAGGGAGTAACAGAATATATATTTGTATGCCTGGCATATTTCTGTTACTATTATTTTGTGAGATTCTTCCATGGTGATGGATTTATTTCTTTAGGGGGGGGGTTTCACACCCGGTGATGCACAGGGGTTACTCTGTGGCTCTGCACTCAGGAATTCCTCCTGGCAGTGCTCGGGGGAACATATGGGATGTTGGGAATCAAACCCGGGTCAGCCACGTGCAAGGCAATCGCCCTACCCACTGTGCTGTCACTCCAGCCCCTGGATTCATCCCTTTCCCATTGTATAAAATAGTGTGGTTTATGTATAAAGATATGGTTTGTGGTATTTGATAATGATACCTGAAATATAAGAGAAAGATAGGAACCATTTTAGCCTGAACTTCTTGGAAACTGAGACTGTGTAGAAAAGCTTACTGAAGTAAATATTTTAGGCAAGTAGGGACAGAAATTAAATTGAAGGCATGTTTCTTTTTGGGGGGTGGGTCACACCTGGTGATGCACAGGGGTTACTCCTGGCTCTGCACTTAGGAATCACCCCTGGCAGTGCTCAGGGGCCCATATAGGATGCTGGGAATTGAACTCCGGCCGGCCGTGTGCAAGGCAAAAGCCCTACCCGCTGTACTATTGCTCCAGCCCCTGAAGGTATGTTTCATATGAACTGTTTGTTAAACATCTTGTGTAGAGACTAAGAGGTATTTGGATATACATGTCTGAGATTATGGGTAAGTATGAGCTAAAGATACAGATTTGGGAAATATCAGTTTAGTGTGTTTAACACCTTGCAACTCCATGGGATCTGTGAGAAAAATGAAGATGGCCATAGAATAAAACAAGCAGAGGTCTTAGCTCCAAGAAAAGTTCAGAGAAGAGAATTGAGAAATAATACAGCAGTTAAGGTGCTTACCTCACACACAACTGACCCCATTTTCATCCTTCCTCAGCACCAAGTATGTCCCCCAAGCAGGGGGATGTCACCAGGAGTGACCCCTGAGCACAGAATCAGAATGATCCCTAGACAATGCCATCTGTGTGCCCTCCTAAAAAAAGAGTAAAAGAAAAGCTTATTAAAGAGTAAGATGAACATATAAAAGAGACAGAATGCTTGGCAGATGAGGTTCTGCCAAGGATCAAGGATCAAGCAATGGAAAAGGGATCAAGCAATGACCTGAAAGTAAAGCTAGAAAATATTTCAAGGCTGGAACTGTGGTAAAGCTGCTAAACAGCCTCTCCTGAGCGGGACTGGCTTTGCCAGAGCTGTGAAGGATTGCACAAAAGGCCTGATTGAATTCATATAGAAACAACTGGTGATTTCTACACTATCACCAGGCACTGTTGTTAAGTAACAAGGATTCCAGTTTTATCTGAGGTAAAATGCACCCAGCTTTATTTTCCAATCTCTCTTTCATCAGAGTGTGGCCATATATGACAAGTAAGCAGAAGTGTGTGGGATTTCTGGGAAGCAGCTGAAAGGGAGCTGATTCAGCCAAGAGGCACCCCTTGCCCATCTGTATTTGTCAGATTTTTGCTGTGATAGTTCTATCAGACAAACAACCCAAAAATATCCCCATGGCTTACAACATTCTATTTCGTGCTTTTGGGCCTGAAGTTTGATTTATGTCAGCTGGGCTCACTGGGCTTGGCTGAGCAAGGCCACCCAGATTCAAAACTACTTTAGCTCAGAACCTACAAGTCACTTTCACACATTGGACAAAGAATTCACATGACTGGGCCCAAAGTCAATGAAGATAGTTATTTTCTCTATCTATGTGAACCATGGCAAGAGAGTGGTGGTATATAAATATACTGTGTCCAGGACCCAAAATTCAAGAGTAGAGCATTTGTCTTTCATGTGTGGGGTCCTAGATTTGATCCTCAGTACAAAGAAAAAGAGAAGAAAATTATGGACAAATGCTACTATCAACCAATCTGCCACACCTTCCTTTGTCCACACCTTCTATGTACCACAACCCAAGAAGATGATGAATGAAACATTTATGATCATGTGAACTTAAAATCACAACGGTCATATGGTAGAGTAGAAAGATGTATTCTATATAACTATGGTATTGCCATAAGTTCATGAACCAAGCTAATTATGATCTTTTTTATTTGGGGATAGGGAAGAACAGGGGTACTGGTCTGAACTAGATTCAACTATGTTCTGGGTCTACTCTTGAAGGTGATCAGAGGATCAAATTAGGGTTGGTTGTACACAAGACAAGTATCTTTTTTTTTCTTTTTTAGGTCACACCCGGCAATGCTCAGGGGTTACTCCTGGCTCATGCACTCAGGAATTACTCCTGGCGGTGCTCGGGGTACCATATGGGATGCTGGGAATCGAACCTGTGTCAGCCATGTTGGCTGCGTGCAAGGCAAATGCCCTACCTGCTGTGCTATTGCTCCAGTCCCCATTTTTTTTCAAGACAAGTATCTTAAACTTTGTATTATCTCTCCAGTCATTCTCTGGTATAAAAAATATATAACCTTCATTTTACAAATTTTTCTTTCATGCTATATTTTATAAATATAGCATGAAAGAAAAATTTGTAAAATGAAGGTTATATGTAGCTAGAGGTACATATAAAATATTATATGTATATGCATACATATAAATATTACATGTGTATGTTTACATATTATATGTATACATATAAAATATTATATGTATATATTTTATATTTATATGTAGCTGGAGCAATAGCACAGTGGATAGGGTGTTTGCCTTGCATACAGCTTATGCTGCCAACCCGAGTTCGATTCCTCCATTCCTCTAGGAGAGCCCAGCAAGCTACTGAGAGTATCTAGCCCACACAGCAAAGCCTGGCAAGCTACCCATGACGTATTCTATATGCCAAACACAATAACAACAAATCTCATTATGGAGACGTTACTGGGCCCACTTGAGCAAATTGATGAACAATGGGAGGACAGTGCTACAGTGCCACAGTGTAGCCTAACATCATTTTAATGGACATGAGTAAGTTTATATAAGGACAGAGTATGAATACCTTCGAAGGGTTTTTTTATATGACATAACAAATATAATAGTGACAAGGAGGAGAAAAGCAGTAGAGGAATTTTTGTTATATTTTAAATCGGAAAGTATTATGTAGTGTGTTGTGAGTTTCAAAAGAAAGCACGGGCATGTGGGACTCGAGCATTGGGTTGCCAAGAACCATTCCCCTGGCTGGCCCATGGCAACAGACAGACAAAGGATGGGGGAACGGAGAAACAGGACCCCAGGCTTGTTGGTAGTCAGTTCATTTCTCTATCCTCCCCAGCATAGTCCAATCTCTCCCCTACAGCATAATCGTAGTCATATTTTTAGTAGTAGTCCTAGTCATCATAGTTCCCTCACCCTCATACTCATAGTCCTTATCTTCTCTTTTTCTCCTTATAGCATAGTTATATAGAAATAATGAAGGGTGGGGGTACACATAGGTGGGGTTGAAGATTGTCATAACATCAAACAGATGTAAAGCCACTCCTTCAGGGGAAGTTCTAGGAGATTAACTCAAGGACAAAATCTCATCTGAGGGTTCAACCCTCTAGATTAGTAGGAGATATGCTCAAGAGTGGGATTCCATCCAGGGTGTATTGCTTTCTCCTTTCCTCAGCTAGTATTCTATTTAAACAATCATAGTAAATTTACTTCTTATATTTCTAGTCATTTTGTATGAACAGAGTAAGAGATATATTAAGCTTAAAGGTTGGTTTATCCTGGGAACATCTCACTATATATCCCAGACTACAGTCCACCGGCCAAATTAGTTTTTCCTAACTCTAGCAGCGTCCTTATTCAATTATTTCTTTTTTAGTCATGACAAAATGTGTTCCATGACTGTGCTTTTAAGTTATTATACTTCTTATGGTACTAGGCTTGTCCCCGTTCCCATGCCAGGGTAGCTTACAGTTTGTACTGGATCCATCCTTGTCCCTTGCTGGGACCATCCTTTGGGGGGGGGGGGGGTTACAAAGTAAGAGCAACTAAGGCTTGTCAGGTAAATATGACAGGTGCCCAGGACTAAATATTATTTTGGAGTCAATTAACACCCATATTACAAAAGCATAGCATCACTGTCTTCCTGTGTCTGTACAAAAAAGGACATTGCTAAACCATGCAAGTGACATAAAGAAAAGAGAAAAGCAATATAGGATTATTAGTGCCTGGTGGAATTGAGTGTGTCTCAGGAGCACTGTTATGGGAGTAACTCAATAAACCTAAGCTCTCTGTGGGAGGAGCAAGGACAACCCAATTTTATCCAACAGTGTGTTATATGATGGTGAGAAAAAAAACAAGATAAATAACATGATTAAAACAGAAGAGGGGATATTATTGAGTAAAATGAGAAAATATTCGATGTACACCTTGATGTATATATTTAAAGATGCATTTATCTTGAGTTTGTTGCTCCTCTTTATTTGGGCATAGGAGATAGAGGAACATGCACACACCTGTGTTCTTAGACTACTTCTGAGCTCCCAGCAGAGCTCAGGAAACCATTTGGAGCTGGTGGCTGAACCCAGGACTCCTGCATATAAAGCATGGGCTTAGCTTACATTTATTTTGACTTAACCGTGAGTAATTTGTGCCCATTATATCATTTAAGCTACTTAAATTTAATGAATATTCCCTAAGAGTTTTCCAGGCGACTTCATATATTAAAATAGATTTTATTCATGTTTTTAATTTTAGGTAAATAATAATTGAAGCTTTCAAATGCTTCACATATTGCATTTTATGCTGAATGGGGCTGGGGAGAGGAGAGTTTGTACTATTTGGGATTATATGAATGATCAAAAGATAGCCCAGTAGTTCAAAAAAAAACTCATTAAAAAACTCATTAAATGTTACACTTACTTGCCAGGGGAGATACCATGATCACGAAGGTAGTTTTCCCAGGGCAAAGCTTATCCACTGCACTCCAGATGTGCTGACCCCTGCAATTTACCCAAATGTGGAAAACTGCATAATTTGTTGTGATAGTAGGGGACTGTGTTCATACTCTCCCTTGAAAAAGAAAAAAAAATCATTAAATGTTATGAATTATCTTACAAATAAAAATGACACAGGAAACTGCAACAAGTTGTTTTTAAATGTTGTTGATTTTTTTGCCTTCAGTTAAAATTAAATTTCTTTAATGCACAGATGTTTAGATGAAGTAAAAACATATACTTGCTTGATGGAACTGTTATAATATTACATACATAAACCTACTCACAACGCTAAAGTTTTTAAATTTTTGTCTTTGATTTGAGAAGCAGAGTCTTTTTTTTTTTTCCCCTTTATTTTATTTTATTTTTTTTAAAGTTGTAGATTTACAATTTTTGTGCTTTGGTTTCAATTATACAATGATCAGATACCCATCCCTCCACCAGTGCCCATTTTCCACCACCATGGATAATATCCCTCCCACCCCCATCCCCCCATCCCCCCGTCTCTGTGGCAGGGCAATCCCCTGTGTTCTCTCTCTCCTTTTGGGTGTTGTGGTCTGCAAAAGAGGCATTGAGTGGCAAACATGTTCAGTCCATAGTCTACTTTCGACATGCATCTCCCCTCCTGGGAGGATCCTCCAAACATCCTTTATTTGGTGCTCCCTTCTCTATCTGAATAGCCCTTTCCTCTAGGATACCCGGCTGGCCTCTAAGTTATGGAGTAATCCTCCTGGTGCTGATCTCAGCTACTCTTGGGTATTAATCTCATACTTTGTTACTTTATATCCCCCAGATGAATGCAATCTTTCTATGTCTATCCCTCTCTTTCTGAAGAGAAGCAGAGTCTTTTTAACTTGAATTGGGCACCACTTTTCTTCCCGGTTCTTCCAGTTACTTCCAGTTACACTCTTAATAATTTTACTTTCCCAAACAAAGCAGCTTGGGGAGAAACAGCTAGTGTTCCATTTGAGACTCTGAGATGCCTAGTAGACATCCCAACAGAGATGTTAAGTAACACATTAGACATACAAGCCTGGAGTTGAGGGAAAACATATGATCTAGACACCATTTTGGAAGTCAGAAGCATTTAGTATATTTCAAGTTATAGAATTGGATAAGATCATCTGGGCATTTGATGCACATAAGATTTTCTTTAAAAAACAAGATCTTTGACTGAGGCCCAGAGCTCAACATTTAAAGGTTAGGGCTATAAGAAGACATAGGCAGTGAGACTGAGAAGGAAACAGCCAGTGAGGCAAGGAAAGAGAAAGAGAAGCATCCTGATCGCCAAGAGAAAAAAACTGTCTGAGAGAAGAATTCTTTGTTTTGACTAATAAGGAAAAAAAATGATGAGGTGACATTGGATTGTGCAATGTGATGTAGAGCTGGCCAGCTTAGAAGATGGAAGAAGAGGTTAGGAATGGAGGCTGTTGGCAATTCAGTTGCAGGGGATGTTAATTCGTTTCTGGTTCAAAGAAACATCCCTGGGGTGTCAGCTGCAATGTTAACCTCACCTGGGGGGTTGGCAAAGCAAGCGGAGGTTCAGGAGATGGAGAGCTCTGGGGACCATATGGGGTCCCGGGGATTGAATCTGGGCCAGTCTCATGCAAGACAAACACCCTCCTATCTGCTGTGCTAACACTCCTGCCTCTCAGTTCTCTGTTGAATCCACTCCACCAACTCTTTCCCATGTCTCACTGGCTGTTTATTAATCATTTTGGTGGAGTAGGTTCAAGAGAAAACTGAGAGGCACGAGCGATAGCACAGCAGATAGGGTGTTTGCCTTGCATGAGACTGGCCCAAGTTCAACCCTCGGCACCCCATATGGTCCCCAGAGCTCTCCAGGGGTGATCCCAGAGCAAAGAGGCAGGAATAAGCCCTGAGAGAGGGGGGGGCAGAGAGAGAGTGAGAGAATACTGAAATGAAATTAGAGACAACAAGAATAAACTTTTTTCAGAAGCTTGCTTAAATCAAGGAAGAAATGAGGTGACATAGTCAAGAAAGTGTTGTTTGTTTTTAAGACAAATAAAAGCATGTTGCTACATTTAGGGGAATTGCCAAAAAAAAAAGAGAAAAGATGATGCCACCCCCAAGAGTTGGAAAGCATGCAAGAGAGATGTCTATGAGAAAGAGTGAGATCTATTGCCCAGAAAGAAAGTTTGGCTTTAGCAGAGAGCATATATAGTTCACCCAAAATGACCAAGAAAAATATTAAGCAATGTCCAACCCCTCTCTTCCATCTTCTTAGCTGGTCACATTTCCTAAACCTCTGCTTGCTTTGCCAAACCCCCCAGGTGAGGTTAACCTCACAGCTAACATCCCAGGGATTTTCCTTTGATCCAGAAACAGATTAACGTCCCTAGTAACTGAGTTGCCAACAGCCTCCACTTCCGATCTCTTCCTCCGTCTTCTAAGCCAGCCAGCATCACATCTTCTGGACCAAGATCAGTGAGCTCAAATAATAACAGGGAAAGCTCTACCAGCAACAACCAGTACTGTAAACTACCAGAAAATAACATTTGTTTTCCACAAAAGCACTTTATTTGAGGGGAGGAGAGTCTGCCTGAGAGGATAACAGTTCCCAAACCAGCCAACAGCCCGGTGAGTGGCATTCTTCAATTTTTAAAATCAACTGAAGTAAGAAAAGGCTTTTCTAGTGATTTCCTTTTCCAGACAAAAGGCTTCGAATCCCTCAGGATGGAAACATCCAAAATATGGTGGTGGGAAAGTGTGATGGTGGTGGGATTTGGTGTTTGAATATTCAATGTAATCAAATAATGTGAATGACTTTGTAAAAATAATTTTTAAAAAAAGAGACTTTGAATCCACTAACCCTATTCTCAGCAGCTCGTGTGGGAGATGTGGGAAGGTTGAGCAACTTAGAGAGACCGGACTGATGGACCCGATGTGTGTGTGTGGTCAGGGTGCGTGGGAAGACAAGGCAGGAGAAGAGGCAGCTGACCACTAGGGAAGGGGGCAGGCACCTTCAGGCACTGTGGGTGGTAAAGGGCTAATTCCTGTGCTAGGTGCAGATCCCCAGTTGTGTTTGAAGCTCCAGTTGCATTTGAAGCTCAGCAAGGTGTTCACCTCCTCTCTGCTTGGTTCAAAATCAAACACCTCTAAGTTCTCCACAAAGACATCGCAGACTAAAAAGACGACAACCAAATTCCTCTGCTTCGGGAAGCAGATGAGCATCTGGACTGTGGTTGTCTTTTGCCTGACTGTGGTCTCTTTGTTCCTGGGATCCATCCACAAGGAGGGGTCCTCAGGCTTGGCCCAATGCCTGTCGGGTGGGCCAAAGGGGCTGTGGCCTGTCATGGCGATGCCCTGGTTCTGGCAGTACTGAATCAGCTAGCTTCTCCTGGGGAGCGGTGGCACTCAAGATGCTTTCCCACCAACTGGTATTTTAGGCCAGGCTTGTTTAGGCTCTTCTCCACTTGCAGGAGGTTGAAGTTGGAGATTCCCATGGCTTTCACCAGCCCTTCATCCACCAGCTCTCCCATGGCCATTCACATGTCCACCAAGTCTGTCTCTCACAAGGAATCACTTTGTCATCCCCATCAAGTGGGAAAATCTCCTTTGTGGACTTGAAGCCGGTGGGTCAGTGGTTCAGGTAGAGGTCCAGAGAGTCCAGCATGAAGTCACTCAACGTCTTCTAGCCCACACCCCTCACTGGGCTTTTCCTGTGGGACGTGCACCACACTTGCTGACAATGAAGGGGTCCTCCCACTTCACCACCTGCTGCTGGAGCTTCTCCTGGATGGCCGAGCCCACCTCATTCTTGTTCTAGTAGACATGGGCACATTTAATGTGGTAGTTCCCAATGTCAGTGACAGCCTTTACACCTCAGCCACTTTGCCTGGCAACGGTTTCCAGGTGCCCAGCCCTAAAAGATGAGAATTTTGGAGTAAGTGTAGAAAGTTATGTACTTAGCCATGACCACTAAGTTTCACAGCGTCTGCTCAAGGACCATGCCCTCTTAGAGGACAACTTTAGAGAGTGACTTTAGTGACATGTTGAGGATGTTTAAGGAGCTAAAAGAAACAATTGCAGAGGAAATCAGCAAAGCATAAAAAACATGAGCATGGGAATGAGACCACTACATTCAGAAGTCTCAGAAATGAAGAATAGGTTTGGTGATATTCAAAATGCAATAGACAATGAGAAGAATAATAGAAGCTGAGTAAAAGACCATGAAACTCCAATATGTGATGCAGGAAACCTCTAGAAAACAATAGAAGATAGGGGAAAAAAACTGAAGAGAAGTAAGCAATGAATCAGAGAACAATATTGAGTCACTAGTGTCCCTGAAGAATCAGAAGGCAAATTAAGTGGAGAACCACTTTTAAAGAAGTCATAGGAAAGAATGTTCTAGAGTTGAGGCATGAAGAACCAAGATCCAAGAAGCAGAAGTTTTTCTCTTTGGAAGATAGAAAACAATGGCCAAAGAAGGACAAGTTATGCTATCGCAATAACAAAGGAAAGATAGTTGCATTTAGTCCTAAGAAGATAACAACAAAGATGCTAAGAAGTGATGGGTTTCTGAATATTTTCAAATATAACACAATTTGTTGAACCATTGTGTCCTTCTGATTTGTATGTCACTTGGAACAAAATCAATGGTGCCAATTAAATAACAATGTTTTCATTTCAATTTTAAAGTGTATCCAAATTCCATATGCTAAAATATTAAAATTTTATATGAGACTTAATTAAAATTGTATACTGTTGAGACAGTGTATAAATCTATATGTATGTGTTGTGCGTGTGTAGTATGTAACAGTTACAGCATTCTTAGGCAGAAGTTCTTTTCACAAAAATTAAAAATTAGAATCAGTCAAGCTGAGTAGACAGCATCGTACGTAACTTGCTAGAGAAATTCCTCAACAGCTTACTGAGAAAAACCAAGGTTGTGCTCCAATTAGCTGACCTTTACTGGGCTCATTTTGCCACCTATTTAGCGGTTGGTTCCTGTCTGGGAATAACTCCATGTTGCTTGGTATGTCTAATTAATAGCCACAGACCAATTTACTTATTATTTGCATCTCCAGATACTAATTCTTATTTCCAGTTAATGGTTCGTGTCAGATCATTGTGGGAAAGTGGCTTAGAATTACCCATTCGGCAAATTTATCCCTGTCACTAATGAATATTACATTATGACCACAGGAAGTATAAAACAAAAAATCAGCAGTTCATTCTGAGTGAGAAGTCTCAGATTTTTAAGTCTCTTTTATCTTATAATATGTCCAACTGACATGTCTTCTTTGGTACCTCATAATCTAGACAACAAGTTAGAAACCTCCTAGGGTGCTTGTTAAAAATGTTTATGCCTGGATTCCATTCCAGGTCAAATTTATCCTTCCTGCCTGAGTCACAGTACCTCTCCTTCCGAGGTTCTGTCTCAGGATCAATGAAGAACATTAGCATGTGAGTATATGCTCTCATAAAATTCTATTTTGATTCAACAATGTGATTTTTTTTATTACAAAGTGAATGTTGTCCAAAAGGAAGAATTCAAGATTTCTGTAGCCACTGGTATTTGGGAAAACCAACTACCATGATTGAGAGAAAATATAGTAGTTAGAACAAGGACTAAACTCTTCTTACAATGATGGGACAATGTGGGAAACTAGAGGGTGTAGTGATCCAGGATAATATTATTGTAGATCAGAAAGAAGTTAATAGCCCAGAACCAAGATGGTCAGCTTGTGGAGAACTCTATTGAAGACTGCTGCCCATAGATGTGACAGTGTACACAGAGTCATAGTGGGTCATCAGGGCCAGGAGTTGGGAGGGGGGGGCAGGGGAGAACAGGAAATAAAAGAGCAAATAGAAAATATAATAGAGTTCATAAAGACAATCTGGAAACTGTGAGGACTGGGTGAAACTTTCACATGTCTTCCTCTGCCTCTCCCTCAATGGTGTGAGGGATCTGCAGAAAATGCTGGCTCTCAGTCATACACTAGCAACGAAGTCTCACTCAGGACTCAGAGAAGCTGAAAAAAAAACTCTGGCTGTACCTGGAGAACTGCAAATCAAGTTTCTTCCCCAGGCTAATATGGTGAATTCTTGAGTCAAGTCCTTCAACTCCTTTTATAAGCTAAAGTAGATTCTGCCCAGCCACTTCACTTCTCCTTTCAGAACTCACACAAATTGCTGTTGTGAACAACCTGAAACTGTCGATAGAACAGAGTTTGGAGAAATGTAGTTCCAACTTAGCTAAATGGATACAGCTCAAATTTTCCATTTCCCAGTAATGATTGCCAGCTACATCTTTCAGTTCCACCTAATCTCTAATTCATCCTTCTTCACTTTGTCCAAAACTTAAATTGACCATATCAGCTACTTTTCAGTTATCATTATTCAATATATTCTAACTCCCTGCATAATTTTTTTAATTTAGGATTGATTGGTTTTTATGTTTTGTTTTACAACAATAGTGTGATAGTACAGCGGGCAGGGCATTTGCCTTGTACGCAGCCAACCCAGGTTCCATTCCTCCATCCCTCTTGGAGAGCCAGGCAAGCTACCGAGAAGGAGTATCCCACCCACATGGCAGAGGCTGGCAAACTCCCCGTGGCGTATTCGATATGCCAAATACAGTAATAACAAGTCTCACAATGGAGATGCTACTGGTGCCCGCTCGAGCAGATCAATGAACAATGGGAGGACAGTGCTACAGTGCTACAGTTATGTTTTGTTTTATTTTGGGTCATACCCAGTGTTCTCTGGCAAGCGCATGGCAGATCCTGGCAAGCTACCTGTGGTGTATTTGACATGCCAAAAACAGTAACAATAACAGGTCTCATTCCCCTGACCCTGAAAGAGCCTCCAATATGGCAGTGTTGGGAAAGACAAATAAGAAGAGGCTGCTAAAATCTCAGGGCTGGGACAAATAGAGACATTTACTGGTGCCTGCTTGAGTAAATCAATGAACAATGGGATGACAGTGACAGTGGCAGTGACCCAGTGTTCTCAGGGGGTACTCCCAGCTCTGTGTTCAGGGGTCACTCCAGATGTTTCAGAGGGAACCATTATAGAGCTGGGGATAGATCTTTGGCCTCTGCATGAATATGTGTAAAGAATGTGCTCAACCCATTGAACTACTTTTTTAGCCTCCCGTTTTCTTTTTAATATGCATTTATTTAGATAATTTTCTGCCTACCTGCGCATCCTTGCTTGAGAGTCAGGTTATGGAGCAACTTAATCTTGACAGCTTTGCCCTGTTCGGTATAGAGCCACTTGTAATGCCCATTTTTCTTTCCTTATATTTTAACTGAGCACATTCATATCTCATTTCAATTCTGCTTCAAAATTCTGGCTATAGGCACATTTTTAAGCATTCTCTATTGCTATCTTCCCATAATCACTATAAAATATTCTAATTCAAGAAAATTGGATATATTTTCATATTATTCATGTAAAAGAAACTCCTCATCTATCTATTTGGGAAAGGTGAAGTTGACTGCTAACTACATTCTGGCAGATACCAACCTTTGCCTAATTAGTAAGATGATAAAAAATGAATTATAGGCTACAAAATATAAAAAGTTTTCTCTTAAGATAAGGACTGCTCATACAGTACGACTTGACCAGAGGTGAATGGTAGCATTGGAATTGGAACACCTAAGTAAATATTTAATTTTCCTTCATGACTTTTCAAACTCAGAAGAATCCACAACATTTTGCAGATCTGTGTGTTTTATTCCAGAAAAGTACATTCTAATACATAAAAAGAAACAAACAAGTGAATTATTCATATTCACCAAAACACCCTGTTTTCAACATTTTTTGTGTTTATCCATTATTATGGTACATAAGAAAATGTCAAATATTCTAAATTACATTTCTAAAATTATACAGAGTATTTGTACTGTATGTGTTTTCTTCCAGTATTTGTCAGCATGACTCTAAGTCTCAGGCTTCTTGTTAACATTTTTTCAGTTAATATCATTGAAGATTTCATTGGAAATTATTTCCTAGCGTTCACAGATGTTTTTATTCCTGAACTTTGGCATCCAGAATTAGATTTCAGACACTAACCTGTCTATAGAATCAGTAATGCGGTATCTGGCAAACACTCATGAAAAAAGTAAATCAAATATTTCTCAATTTAGCAAACAGAAAGTAATGTTTTGAGGAAAAGAGAGCCCAGTGCAATTAAATTGCTAACAATGTGTTTGCTCCTAGACCACATACTAGGCCTTTCCCCTTTCTTCCTCAACTATTCACAATCTCACATGGTGTTGAAAGTTAATAAATATTTTTAAATGATTGATGACACTGAGCGCACCCTACTCAGAGTTGAATAATCTCAGATATTTACTAAGCGGCCAACATCAGTGAAATTTTCATCTCATTGCTCAACTGGGTTCCCTGCAGCCAGAGTCTCCCTGCTGCAATCTGCCCTGTGCTCTAACACTAAATTAATCTTTCTGAAGGTCTACTTTTCTCCTATCCCTCTCCTGTTCAAAAAGATAGGCAGTGGATCCTTTTTGCCAACTGGCGGATGACCAAACTCCTCAACATCATTGACAAAACCTTCTGTTTTCTAGCCCCATCAACTGTCAGCCATCACCCCACCAAACACTTTCTACCTTCTTAACTCGGCAGGCTATCCATACTCATAGGCTGCCAAATCTTCAAATATTCAAAAATGGGTCATGCAAAACTCTATTCCTTTCCCAGGTCTTTCCTCCAACTGCGTACTGCTTTAAAGAGTACAACCCCCAATTTCATTCCATGGTCCCTTTGACTTAGATCATTTCAATCTGCTAATTTCAGATTTAGTATTCCTGGTTCCTCATAAAAGCATCTCCAGACCCACTACGCTGTCTGAGATTTTTCTGATTTGAGCTTCCCTTGAACTTCCCTATCTAAAGCAAGCTGACTGATGGCCCCTCAAAGATATCCTTCAGGTTCTAATCCTTAGAAACTGTATATCACCTTTTAAGCCAAAAGATCTTTGCAACTGTTACTAACTCAAGCATTAGGCTGGAAAGGAGAACCTAGATTTTTTTAGGTGATCCTCAATCATAGGTAGTCCTTACAAGAGAAAGGCAGAAAGAAATTCCCTCACAAGAGAAAGGCACATAGAAAAAGAAAATATACCAGTAAGAAAGAGTAACGTGAGAATGGAAATTGGAAGGGGGAAGGATTTGTCTGGTCCCCTAGACTCTTCAGAGAATATATAGCAAGGCAACAAACACCTTGATTTCAACCCAGTAATAATGATTTCAGACTTCTGACCTCTGGGATTATAAAACAACAACAAATTATCATTGTTTAAAATGATGAAATACATGGTCATTTACAACCTCAGAAAACTATCATTACACTATCAACGAGGGATCCATCAAACAAGCACCTAATGAAAGGAGTTAAATAGAGGGAATAGTAGACCACAGTTAGTGAGAGCATGTTGCCTTACCAGTACTGAGATACCCAAACAAATTGCTGGTTAAATTGAGTGGGCGCCCCTCAGACATAGCCAATCAAAGTGACCCAGCAGGGACAAAGCCAGGAAAATAAATATCTTCATCTCACTTTTCCTTTCCAACATGATCTCCCTCTCCACTTTTATTTCAACCCAGAAGCCAGAGTAGAAACAGTCTTTTCAAAAGTCAGGGCCAGAAGATAGTGGAAGAAAGTAGTAGAATGGATCAGTAGCAATAATGACCAGTTCATTTGCAATTCTTCATTTACCTACCTAATTCTCTCACTCTGAATTAAATGCAATCACTGATACTATACAACTGCTCTGTTTATTATGAATTCCAATGCCTGACAGGGTACTGGGAACAGACTTTTTAAATTAGAACTACAAACAAACACTGTCCTCCCGTTGTTTATTGATTTGCTCCAGCGGGCCCAGTAACGTCTCCATTTCGAGACTTGTTGTTACTATGTTTGGCATGTTGAATATGTCACGGGTAGCTTGCCAGGCTTTGCCCTGCCGGAGAGATACTCTCGGTAGCCTGCTGGTCTCTCGGAAAGGAGCGGAGGAATTGAACCCGGCTTGGCCGGGCTGGCTGCGCACAAGGCAAACACCCTACTGCTGTGCTATAGCTCCAGCCCAGGACTACATGAATGTTAATTAAATAAAATTCAATTAAAAAAAAACTACTCATAGAGAACTTGAAACACTTCACAATTGAAGGTCTAGTTTACATTTCCATCTTAATTTTCCAAGATTTGCATTTTTGAACCCTCTGCTGGAGGTCGGAGAGCCCGGCAAGCTACCGAGAGTATTCGATATGCCAGACACAGTAACAACAAAGTCTCCAGTGGAGACGTTACTGGGCCCGCTCGAGCAAATCGACGATCAACGGGAGGGCCTGCTGGAGGTCAGAATGAACCACAAAATAGTATCCAACATGTTCTAACCATTCCTCACCATATGACATTTCCTTTTCCTATATCATCATCACCACCACATCTACTGAATTTCATTCTTTGAAGACCATATATAAACTACTTCCTCCATCGTGTTTGTGTGGATTCATGAAATATGCTGATTTATTAAAGTCACTACAGGCTGGGGAGAAGACTAGAGGGACTGGAGCACTTGCTTTGTTTGGCAGTTTCAATTCCTGGTACCACACGGTTTTCCATGGCAGGAGACACCACTAAGTAGTAGCCCCTAAAAAAAATGGCAGGTGTGGTCCCCAAACAAACAAAAGTAACTTGCTAAGTCCTATTTAAGACATACTGTTTTATAAAATAAGCTGTTCTCAAATATATCACAGTCCTCAAGTTGACCCATGATACCTACACACATCTCAAAGGAACACAACGTTAGAGTGCCAAGAAAGAAGTGATCATTGTTGATCACTTATTGTTGATCGCTTTTCCTCTCTGGTTTTACTATTAAAACTTATTAGGGGCTGGAGCAATAGCAGAGCGGGTAGGGCATTTGCCTTGCACGCAGCCGACTCGGGTTCGATTCCCAGCATCCCATATGGTCCCCTGAGCACCGCCAGGAGTAATTCCTGAGTGCACGAACCAGGAGTAGCCCCGGAGAACCGCCGGATGTGATAAAAAAAAATTATTAAAGGACATGACTTTTTCTCCTGGAAGGTAGCAACATGACGTCTGCCATAGCCATGCCACCAAACTCTGCACCAGGCTGTTTCACTCGGGGTGCCCCAGAGGGTGGAGGGTGAGAGCCCTTACCACCCCAAAGTACCCAGCCCCGTTAGCCCAAAACCTCCAGAACCCAACCGCTGCCATGCTCAAGGCCATTCCACACACACTCCAGCCAAGCCTCATGTGCAAGTGAATGTATTCCTGGACGCGCAACACATCATAAGACACTCCCTACCCACCACACTTGATGGAACTCAAATAGTAGGCAACAAATCATAGAGGGAAATATGTATACATATGCATATATACATATATATATATATGAAAACTCACATCACTCCACTTTTAACAACATGTTAGTGATATTCTAAAGAATGTCTTAATGGCCCCTGCCAAATAGAACATTCTTCACACTGTCTCCTCTATGGATACTTTTTTGTAGCATTTTCAGCAATTTTCCATAGCACACAATACAAAATATATTATCTCGGTTGTGCTTTGGAACAGGAATCGGGGCTTAGGATGGAAACATCCCAAGTTTGGTGGTGGGAAGGTGTAATGGTGGTGGGATTGGTGTTTGAATATGGATTGTAATAAAATATTGAGAACCACTTTATAAAATAAAAAAATTTAAAAAAATCTTATTAAAGAGGCCAGCCCTTGTCCTCCCCAGACCCAACCAGACCCCAAGTTGCTGCCCACAAACGGCCCCTCCAGCTACTGATTAAGCTCCTTAACAGCCATGATCCCAGATACACACAAACAAATCTTGGAACTCAGCAGCTTTGGGCAGAAATCCCTCCAGACTTAATTATTAAAATTTCAGAATTCCAAAATCGCATGGCCACCATTGTGGTGACACAACATCATATGCTATTCATAATCAGCAATAGAAAACAAATTGTCTAATGGTGCCTTTTTGGCAGGTCTGAGTGTTGAGGGAAAAATCCCAAATAATGGTGGGTCTGGTGTGAAAATATTGAATTTAATCAAAGTAGAGAGAGAGTAATGTGGAAATCATCTGCCAAACAGGTAGGGAGAGGGGTGGGATGGGGAGTGTACTGGGGTTTTTGGTGGTGGAAAATATGCACTGAAGAGACGGGTGTTTCATCATTGCATGACCAAGACTTAAACCCGAAAGCTTTGTAACTGTTCTCACAGTGATTCAATAAATAAATTTATTTTTAAAAAAACACTTACTAAAGAATCTTCTTTGAATGTCAATTTTATCTCTTTCCATAAAGTAAGTTTTCTTATTTAATAAAACTTAATCACTTAATCACTTAATCCCCGTTATTCATCGATTTATTCGAGCGGGTGCCAGTAATGTCTCCATTCATCCCGGTTGCGTGCTAGCGTAGCCCAATGGTATCTGTTCGTTCTAGGAACATGCAGAGCTTCAAACCGATCATTTAGGGTCTTGACGAAGAAGTCTGACCATCTTATAGGTGGGCGTCCACGTGATCTTTTAATGTCCCGTGGAATCCAATCAGTAATGGTTCTAGTCCAGCGGTTGTCTGTAAACCTCATTACGTGTCCAGCCCATCTGATTTTTTTTCTTTTTTTTTTAAATTTATTTATTTATTTATTGAATCACCATGGGAAAGGTTACAAAGCTTTCAGGTTTAGATCTCAGTCATGCAAATATCAAGCACATTTCCCTTTACCAAAACTTATTTTTAACCATGAAGAACCCCAATAAAACCCCACCCCCCACCCCTCCCAGTCCCTGTGGGGCAGATGAATTCTAGTTAACACTCTATCTGCTTTGATTAGATTCATTGTTTCAATAAAAGATTCACCACAATTATTTAGAGTTTACCCCCCCCCAAATCAGACATGCTGACAAAGCATTGTGAAGTGATTTGCTTTCTACAGCTGGGTTTAAGAATTATATGTTGGTTTTGGATTTCTGCTATTTTACTTATTGACCCTGGAAGTATTTCTACTGAAAGTCAGATAGTTAAGAAATTGGTTTCTGTGCTCTGGAGTCGTGGCCGTGCTGGAGAGCCGCTAGTGGGGGGCAACTGGTGGCCTCAGTAGGGTGTGAAGGGCGGACCGAAACGCCCCCCTTCCCATGAGGTTTTAGTCGCCCCCAGTCCCCCGGCTCATACCTGCTGTCCACAAGTCTCCCATGTGGCCGCCATCGTTCTTTCCAGAGAGGAGAAGGCGACTGGGGCAACACCCTTTCCCCTCCGGACAGACATGATGGCCTGGATTAACGCATAGTCCTTTCACTTTTCTGCTCCAAGCTGCTGGGTTCTGCATTAAGTCCTTGTGCTTCTGGGGCCGTGGCCGTGCTGGAGAGCCGCTCGCGGGGGGCAACTGGTGACCTCGGTAGGGCGTGAAGGACGGACCGGAACGCCCCCCTTCCCATGAGGTTTTAGTTGCCCCCAGTCCCCCGGCTCATAACTGCTGTCCACAAGGCTCCCATGCAGCCGCCATCCTTCTTTCCAGAGAAGAGAGGGCGAATGGGGCAACACCCTTTCTCCTCCGGCAGACTTGATGGCCTGGATTAACGCATGGTCCGTTCACTTTTCTGCTCCAAGCTTCCGGGTTCTGCATTAAGTCCTTGTGCTTCTGGGGCCGTGGCCGTGCTGGAGAGCCGCTAGTGGGGGGCAACTGGTGACCTCGGTAGGGCGTGAAGGACGGACCGGAACGCCCCCCTTCCCATGAGGTTTTAGTTGCCCCCACACCCCCGGCTCATACCTGCTGTCCACAAGGCTCCCATGTGGCCACCATCTTTCTTTCCAGAGGGAGGAGGGTGGAAGGGACCAACACCCTTTCCCCTCCGGGCAGACATGATGGCCTGGATTAACTATAGTCCTTTCACTTTTCTGCTCCAAGCTGCTGGGTTCTGCATTAAGTCCTTGTGCTTCTGGGGCCATGGCCGTGCTGGAGAGCCGCTCGTGGGGGGCAACTGGTGACCTCGTTAGGGCGTGAAGGATGGACCAGAACGCCCCCTTTCCCATGAGGTTTTAGTCACCCCCACACCCCCGGCTCATATCTGCTGTCCACAAGGCTCCCATGTGGCCGCCATCTTTCTTTCCAGAGAGGAGAGGGCGAATGGCGCAACACCCTTTCCCCTCCGGACAGTCATGATGGCCTGGATTAACGCATAGCCCGTTCACTTTTCTGCTCCAAGCTGCTGGGTTCTGCATTAAGTCCTTGTGCTTCTGGGGTCGTGGCCGTGCTCCAAACTTAACTATGATTTTCAGAGAGAAACGTTGGGTCATTTACTTCCCATGAATCACTTTGTATATAGAGAGATGTCGTGCGGCCGCTCACACGGCCGCGCGGTTTTGAGGAAAAGTCCTAGTTCCCGCATACTCGAGCTGTGGTTGTAGAGGTTTCTGGTCACCGGGGTTCCATCTGGGGGAGGCGGGATGCGGTACCTACCCCATCTGGGGCTTCCCGATGACCTCGGCTCTTTTTGGAACCTGTTTTTTTTTTTCCCTTCGGGATCTGTGGATCCCGCCCTCCATGTTGTTCTTCTCTTCAGCTGAATGCTGTAAATATGGCGCTGGGGGGTGGGCTGTGGGCATGACTTCCGGAATCTGAGGTTACCTGGGAGTTGCAGTCCCGGCACATTTGAGGAAAAGTCCAAGTTCCCGCATACTCGAGCTGTGGTTGTAGAGGCTTCTGGTCACCGGGGTTCCATCTGGGGGAGGCGGGATGCAGTACCTACCCCATCTGGGGCTTCCTGATGATCTAGGCTCTTTTTTGGAACCTGTTTTTTTTTTCCTTCGGGATCTGTGGATCCCGCCCTCCATGTTGTTCTTCTCTTCAGCTGAATGCTGTAAATATGGCGCTGGGGGGGCGGGCTGTGGGCGTGACTTCCGGAATCTGAGGTTACCTGGGAGTTGCAGTCCCGGCACATTTGAGGAAAAGTCCAAGTTCCCGCATACTCGAGCTGTGGTTGTAGAGGCTTCTGGTCACCGGGGTTCCATCTGGGGGAGGCGGGATGCAGTACCTACCCCATCTGGGGCTTCCTGATGATCTCGGCTCTTTTTGGAACCTGTTTTTTTTTTTCTTCGGGATCTGTGGATCCCGCCCTTCATGTTGTTCTTCTCTTCCCCCATCTAATTTTTGATGTCTTGGCAAATGAGACAGCGTCCCTGATTCTTGAGCGTTGACGAAGATCAGAACTCCGGATTCTATCTCTCATTTGAGTGAATCGTGATATTCCAAGCATAGTTCTTTCGATTCCTCTTTGAGAGACCCGAATAGCGTTCTATTCTAATTTTAATAAAACTAGCACAAGAAAATCCTTTTGAACAAAATTTAATTCCTCACTCATGACTTCCCAGTTAGCAATTTATCATACATATATGCCTTACTATGAAACACTATTATGATAGATTTCCCCAGAGGCAACATGGGTAGTAACAGATGTATTGGAATCCCTGTGGCATTTCTGGACTTTTTCTTGAAGTGTGAATTTACAAGTATTTGATATTCCTCAGAATCAAGAGAAGTTAAACTGCATCTTAACATAATTGCCCATAAGAAGTGAAAAATAGAAAGAAAGCAGCCATCAGGATTTAAAGGAGTAACATATACACTACACAAGTTCTATGATATTTTAATGAAAGTCAACAAATAAAGGAACAAATACCAGATAAAATAAGTCGAAAATGGCATATTCTGCTAAAAAATTATATACATCTTAACATCAGAAAAAGACATTTAAAACAATCCTCTTCCAAGATTACCAGGATTATTTAGCAACATTTACAAGAGTTTATAAAATTTAGTGTCCTATTTCACTATAGCATCACCTAAAAAGAGAATATAGAGCTGAGTAAATCTCCCCAAGGACTATTATAAAGGATGGTATGAATACCTAATATATTGATTTTATTGCTGTCAGAAATAAACACATACTTTTATACATAAAAGCTATGTAGTTCAGTAACTATATTTTGCAAATGACTGCAGCACCATAATGACATCCAGAAAAATTCATATGTGAATGTCTTTTGAAATGTTTAAGCTCTTTAATATTTGAATTGCTTATAAATGTTCATTTGTGTTATGTTTTTCTTCCAAAACCTACCAAGCTTACATCATTGCAATGCATAAGTCAATATTTGCATATGGATGTGGGTAAACACAGCTTTGCAGTAGATTCATTTAGATGCAATAGGCAGCATAAAATATATATTTTCTAAAGGAATAGATCCTCTTGGCTATTCACTTAGGACTCAAAAGCAAATGAATGTTCAATGTTTCACAGCCATTTAAACCAGTAGGGACTTAATAGCTAAATTCTTAAGGAAAAATAAAAAGTATTTGAAAATGAAGAGGACTGCACATAACTCAGAAATGAAGCAGCTTCTATTCTTTGAGCATGAAAGTACTAAAAACTCTGCTTATCAAGGCCCTACACAGCACCATTATAAAACCAGAATTTTTATACCCACCAACCAGGAAATTTTCTGGGCCTAACTTCACTGGGGTGGGATCAAACTAATACCTGCTCTAGCACTAAACTGATTCATCAAGTCAACTGCTCTGGAAAGCATAAGGAGACAAGACATATCCCTATCAAGACACAATTTTGTCTTCAATTTATGCAAATTATTTAGCCCTTTCCCCTATTCTATATCAAGTGTGGAGCAAAGGTGTCCCCCATACCTTGTGTACACTGCTCTGGGTTTCTAAAGTGATGGTTTCCATCTTCCTTTCAAAAATTCAAATTCATTTGACACTTAAATACCAAGACATAGACCCAGCTATCATGCTCATGGATGATACTTGAAACTAGTAGAGATGCCCTGCAAAATTTAACTTGACATGGGAAAATAAACAAAGGGTACATTTGGGAATGAAGCTGGGTGGACGCCTTACCCAGCAACGCCCAGGAGCTATTCCTGGCTCTGTGCTCAGAAGTGACCCCTGACACTGCTTAAAAAACTGTATGTGCTGCTAGGGGATCAAACCAGGTTCAGCTACACTGCCTTAACCCCTGTCCCATTCTCTTGCCCAAAGAAAGAAACACTTGAGTCTTAGACTAAATGTTTGCATCTCCTCTTATATTTGGGGTTTTTTTTCCTCTTATATTTGAATTGGCATAGTCCAACCTATATATTTTGTTTGTTTTAATTATTATGTTCTGGTAACAAACACATTGACAATAGCTTGACAATAGCATTAATGCTGAAAGTCTTGATATAGGTACCATATCTCACACCATCAAAGTGTTTATAATAGGAAAATCTTAGAGGCCTTGATCATCTACTTAAGAAATCTGAGAGAGTGGTGATGGAAAATGGGCACTGGTGGAGGGATGGGTGTTTGATCATTGTACAATTGAAACACAAACACAAAAAAAATTGAAAATCTACAACTGTATCTCATGGTGTTTCACTAACAAAAATTTTTTTTAAAAAAATGTAAATAATGGAGAATGGGCACTGGTGGAGGGATGTGTACTGGATCATTGTATAACTGAAACCCAAGCACAAAAATTTGTAAGTCTACAACTGTACATCATGGTGTTTCACTAATAAAAATTTTTTTAAAAAAGAAAGAAATCTGAGAGAGAGGCTGGAGCCATAGTACAGCAGTTAGGGCATTTGTTTTGCATGTGGCTGACCCGGGTTCAATCCCTGGCATCCCATATGGTCCCCAAGCACCACCAGGAGTAATTCCTGAGTGCAGAGGCAGTAGTAACCCCTGAGCATTTCTGGGTGTGACCCAAAAAAGAAAAAAAAAGGAATCTGAAAGAACTGACAAAAATTCCAATAGATGGAAAAATGAGCAATTATAGCAAAGTTTCAGCATATAAAGTAAGCATACAAAAGTGAATGGCTCGGCCAGAGAGATAGCTCAACAGGCTAATCACATGCTTTAAATACAGGAAATATGGGTTCAATCTTTAGTAGCACAAATGTCCCGAGCCCCCACCATGAGAGATCCCTCACCACAGAACTAGAGCAGCCTTGAGCACCATCAGTTGTGACCCAAAATGAAAAACAAAATCAAAACTAAACTAATCCCCCCCAAAAAAAATCATTGCTTTCTATATACTCAAAGAATAAGTGTAGCTGGATATTTTAAAACATAAAGACAGTACCACCCAAAAAAAACTAAAATAAAGTATGGGCAAATTTGATATCATTCGAATTAATAAATAAACACATATTCTGTGTTCTTACTCTGCGTTCATGAATGGCAAGACTCAAAATCATCTACATGTATGTCTTCAAAACATAACCTATTCATAAAATGCAATTCCAGTCAAAATCCCAGAAGTTAACAAGTAAATATCAACAAAGTGATTCTGGAAAAACCAGACTTATTTTCATAGACAAAAGACCTTAAAAAGCCCCTCATCTTGGGCTGGAGAAACCATGAAAAGGTTAAGGTACTTGCCTCATATGCAGCTAACATAAGTTCTATTCCCAGTACCACATATGGTCCCTGAAGCACCATCAGGAGTGATGGCTGAACACAGAGCTAGGAGTAATCACTGAGCTCAGCTCAGTGTGCCACCCCGCCCACACTTCCCCCACCAAACAAAAGAAGAAGAAAAAAAAACCTTGGGCTGAGAGAGAGTGCAATGGATAAGGCATTTGCCTTGCATGTGGCTGACCTGACATCTTTGATCCCTGATACCCAATATATTTCTCCCACCTCTGCCATTAGTGCTTTCGTGCTGAATAACTGTTAAAAAAAATGTACTATTTAATGTACAAATTCAAAAGTATACAGTACTCAGCAGCAAATGAAGAGAAGAAATGAACTACAAAACCAGAAAAAGATGTGAAGTTACTTTAGAGGATATTGCTAAGGGAAAGAAGTCAATATTAAGGCTCTATTTAAAGGTATGTGGTTCCAAGTGTATATCATTGTAGAGAAGGCAAAATCATGTCGACATTAAAAAGTTCAGTGGGGATCTAGTAGAGAGCTCAAGGGTCAAGGGTGCATTCCTTGAACAGACAAGGATCTAAGTTCAACCCCCTGCACCACATGGTTCACTGAACACCATCAGGTGTAACCTTGGAGGCCCCCAGATTTTGGGTAGCCCTAGTGACCCCTGGCACCAGAACGTCCAAATAACTGCTTATTAACTGACAAAAGTGTTGAATCTTTTGACCATTTTGTTCAAGTATCACCAGAGTGACTTGGGGCCTCCTGAGTACTGCTTTAGAGGCTTCCCAAAAAATAAGTGATAACCAGAAATTGGGGAATGGGGCGTCAGGAACGAGGTTGTTTCTCATAAACATTGTCTTCGTAAGACTCAGCTGTAGTCCTACATTTCCACACTCACGGTCAAAGTCGGCCAGCATTTGTGCCACTTGGCTGATGTTTGGTGTTATTAAAACAATGTCATCAGCAAAGCGGAGGTGGTATAGTTGCCGACCATCTATCTTCACTCCCATTCCTTCCCATTCCAGTCGTCGCATGATGTTCTCGAGGGTGGCACTGAAGAGTTTCGGTGAAATGGTATCACCCTGCCGCACCCCTCTCTTGACATCAACGATCACTTCTTTGTAGAATGGTGAGATCCTGGTAGTGAATCCGCAATACAGCTCACGGAGGATCCTGATGTATTGGGCTTGAATGCCCTGATTGGCTAGGGCTTCAATGACTGCTTCCATCTCAACAGAATCAAAGGCCTTCTTTAAATCAATGAACGTTAAACAGAGCGGCATCTTGAACTCCCGAGAAACCTCAATGAGCTTGGTTATCGTGTGGATATGATCGATAGTGCTGAATCCTTTGAGGAACCCTGCTTGCTCGCATGGTTGTCCTTCATCTAGTGTTCTGCCAATCCTATTTAGGATGACTCGAGTGAACAACTTGTAGATGACAGACAATAGGCAGATCGGGCGATAGTTGCCAATGTCATGGATGTCTCCCTTCTTGAACAGTAGTACGGTCCTGCTGGTTTTCCAGCAGGTTTTCGCTCTCAATGGAACGACCATCTCCGAATGCAACAGCTATGTGTACCTAGGTCGAGAGGTCAACATGACAAATGACCTGGCACCCGAGCTGCGCAGGAGGAAGAGAGCGGCTTGGAACGCCTTCAAGAACGTCGAAGAAATAGCTAAGAGGACGAAGGACCTCCGGCTCCGGGCACATCTCTTTGATTCCACTGTTCTTCCTGCATTACCATATGCCTCAGAGACCTGGGCCCTACGCAAACAAGATGAGAATGCTAGTCAGGTCTCCCAAAGAAGAATAGAAAGAGCTATGCTTGGAATATCACGTTTCACTCAAATGAGAGAACGAATCCGGAGTTCTGACATCCGTCGACGATCAAGGATCAGGGATGCTGTCTCATTTGCCAAGGTGTCGAAAATCAGATGGGCTGGTCATGTAATGAGATTTAAAGACGACCGTTGGACTAGAGCTGTTACTGCTTGGATTCCACGGGATGTCAAAAGACCGTGTGGCCGTCCACCTACCAGATGGTCAGACTTCTTCGTCAAGATCATAAACGATCGGTTTGAGGCCCTTCATGTTCCTGGAGCGAACAGATGCCATTGGGCTACACTAGCACGCGACAGGGACAAATGGAGACGTTACTGGTGCCCGCTTGAGCAAATCGAGGACTAACGGGAAGTTAAGTGATTAAGTGATTAAGAAATTGGGGAGGGGGATGATTAATGGATTAAATGTTGTAATTTTTCATTTGGGGGTCACACCTGATGGTGCTCAGGGCTTAGTGCTTGCTCTACATTCAGGGATCTCTCTTGTAAGGGTTCAGGGGACCTTATGGGGTACCAGGGATCAAACCTGGGTCATTCAAGTCAAGCACTGTACTCACATTCTATGACTCCAGCCCTTAAATGTTGGATTTTTAAGATGATTATACTATTCTGTGTATTATAATGGCAGATACATGTCATTATACATTTGTCCAACCCCAGCGAATATAAAGCCTGTATACTGTATAGTCAGAGTGCTTCAGATAAAGACAGTCAGAGAGAGAGAGAGAGAGAGAGAGAGAGTAAGCGAGAGAGAGAGAACAAAAGAGAGAGCTTATAGAGATAGGCCAGAGTTATTAAGAGAATTGATTCCTGGAACTGTCGGTGAGGAGTTTTACAGTATGTCATCTTCAATTTAGAGAATCAAAAAAAGATAGTATGGTATAAATTATCACAAATCTGAGAGATTAATTCAGGAACTCTAATGTTCATGAGTGGCAAAAGATAGACGTAACACTCAAGAAGTGTTATCCATTCTGGACCCCACAGAGGATTGACTGAAGCTTGCTCAAATTGAATAGACCAGATTGTTTTTATTAAGTCTACTGATTAAAATGCTAATCTCTTCTACAAAAAAATATTTTTGCAGACACATGCAAAAATATTTTACCAAGATATGGGCATTCCTTTGCACAGTAATTGACACAAAACATTAACCATCACAAGCTTCAGAAGTAAACACCATGTCAACTATAGATAGGCATTGGATATTAGTAACATATCCATTTAGGTTGGTAAATTGCAGTCAATGTACTACTCTAATGGTGGGGGAGGTATCTATAAATATGAAAGGACAAGAGGTTTTGGGAGTTTTCTGTACTTTTTGCCAATTTTATTCTGACCTAAAAGAGCTAATAAAAATAGCCTTTGTCTTAACTGGCCAAACGGCACACTAAAAAGTTCCCTACATCACTAATTATCAGGCAGATGCAAATAAAATCAACAAAGAGATACCATTTCATGCCACAGAGACTGACACACATCATAAAGAACAACCAGTGCTAGTGCGGATGTGTGGAGAAAGGGATTCTCATTCACTGCTGGAGGGAATGCCAATTAGTCCAGCCTTTCTGGAAAACAATATGGACAGTCATCAAAAAACTAGAAATTGAGCTTCCATATGACCCAGCAATACCACTACTGGGAATATACCGTAGTGGCCTAAAAACACAATGCAGAAAAGCCATCTGCACTCTTATGTTATTGCAGCACTATTCACAATAGCCAGAATCTGGAAACAACTTTAAGTGCCCAAGAACAGATGAGTAATAAAGAAACTATGGTACATACACACAATTAAATAATACATATGATCAGGAAAATTTGATCACATCATCACTTGAAATCCCGTTACTCATCGATTTGCTTGAGCAGGCACCAGTAACATCTCCATTCATCCCTGTCATGTGCTAGTGTGGCCCAATGGAATCTGCTCATTCTAGAAACACCAAGAGCCTCAAACCGATCATTCAGGGTCTTGATAAAGAAGTTTGACATCTTGTAGGTGGGTGGCCACATGGTCTTTTGACGTCCCATGGAATCCAGTTGGTAACAGCTCTAGTCCGGCAGTCGTCTCCAAATCTCATTACGTGTCCAGCCCATCTGATTTTCAATGCATTGGCAAATGAGACAGCGTCCCTGATTCTTGACCATCAACAGATGTCAGAACTATGGATTCTTTCTCTCATTTGAGTGGAGCATGATACTCCAAGCATAACTCTTTCGATTTCTCTTTGGGAACAGCATTCTCATCCTGTGTTCGTGGGGCCCAGGTCTCTGAGGCGTATGTTAGTGCAGGAAGAACAGTGGAATCAAAGAGATGTGCCCAGAGATGGAAGTTCTTCATCCTCTGATATATTTCTTCGACGCTCTTGAAGGCGTTCCAAGCAGCTCTCTTCCTCCTGCACAACTCAGATGCAGGACATTCGTCGTGTTGACTTCTCGACCTGGTACACAAAACTTGCATTCGGAGATGGTCGTTCCATTGAGAGCGAATGGAATGTCAGGAAAGAGTTCGTTTTTCATAAACATTTTTTTCATGAGAATCAGCTGTACTCTGACCTTTCCACACTCATGGTCGAAATCGGCCAGCATTTGTGATGCTTGGCTAATGTTTGGTGTTATTAGAATGATGTCATCAGCAAAGCAGAGGTGGTGTAGTTGCCGACCGTCTATCTTCACTCCCATTCCTTCCCATTCCAGTCATCGCATGACATTCTCAAGGGTGGCACTGAAGAGTTTGGGTGAAATGATATCACCCTGCCAAACCCCTCTCTTGACATGGATGATCACTTCTTTGTAGAATAGTGAGATCCTGGTAGTGAATTCATAATACAACTCATGGAGGATCCTGATGTATTGAGTTTGAACGCCCTGTTTGGCTAGGGCTTCAATGACCACTTCAGTCTCAAAAGAATCAATGAACATTAGACAGAGAAGCATCTTGAACTCCTGAGAAACCTCATTGAGCTTGGTTATCTTGTAGATATAGTCAATTGTGCTGAATCCTTTGTGGAACCCAGCTTGCTCATGTGGTTGTCCTTCATCTAGTGTTCTGCCAATTCCATTCAGGATGACTCGAGTGAACAGCTTGTAGATGACAGACAATAGGCAGACCAGGCAACAGTTGCCAATGTCGTGGATGTCTCCCTTCTTGTACAGTAGTACAGTCCTGCTGGTTTTCCATTGGGACACAACCTTGCATTCAGACATGTAGTGTGTGAAGAGTTGAGCCAGTGTATTGATGAGTACCGATGGCAGATTCTTCAGGTGCTCGGGTCTGACCTTGTCTGGGCCAGGTGCTGTTCATTTCTTTACTGACGAAATGGTGTGTCGAATTTTGGAAGGGAGAACGTTGGGAATGACATATCCATCCTGCGAAATTTGGTATGTGGCAGGTGGACGTGGATATCAAAGAGATACAAGTAGAATTCATGAATAATCTTCTCCATTGCCCTTCTGGAAGATGTGATAGATCCATCAGGACATCAGAGGGCACTCATCTTGGTCTTGTAGTTGGCAAAGGACAGGAGGGGGTTGCGAATGCTTTTCCCAGCTTCTGCTGCATCTGCCAGCACTGCTGCTCTTCTCTCTTTGAGGTCTTCCTTTATCGCTTCTCTGCACTGCTTTGCGAGCTCAGACGTTACCTTGCGGTTGCCTGAGGCTTGCGCCAAGTCACGCAGGTGAATAAGCTCAAGAGTTTTTGAAGACAGGCATTTTTTTGTGGCAATCTCTCTCTCTTGGCATTCCTCATACAATCATGGAGGTGCTGAACCAATCGATCGTATTCCTTGTCAATGTTGTCAATGACAACATCTTCCCATGTTGCTGCAATAGTGTCAAAGAGCTCCCAATTGGTGGTTGTTCTGGGAGTTCTCTTCTTAAACTTTGCAGCCTTTTCTTCCCGCTCTGTGAAGTAGAATTTTGCATGAAGGAGATTGTGGTCTGATCTCATTTGGAATTATATATGTGGTCAATTTCATTGTGGAACTGTCCACCAGAAGACTCCCATGTCTAATGTTTAGATTCAGCCTTCTGGAACTGTGAGTTACCATGGATGGTCTTAGTCGACATGATGAACTCAGACAGTCTCTCACCCTGTTCATTCCATTCTAGGCTATGGCTCCCAATGTGGAGTTCTTTGGCTGATCTTCTCAGTCCTATCTTGGCATTAAAATCACCGACAATGATCTTGTAGAAGGTGTGAACTTCTTTATAGAACTTCTCCAACTCCATGTAGAACTTCTCAATTTCTCCTTTATCATAATTAGATGTTGGTGGATAGACAACGAAGATAGAAACTGCCAGCAGTGAACCACATCTATTCAAGTGTAATTGTCCGATTCAGGTTATTAGGCATTCGAATGAATCAATGCTCATGGCCAAGTTTGTGTTGACAAAGACATCGATACCTCTGACACCTCTTTTGTTGCATGTTCCAAGGAATGTTCTTCTTCAGTGTCGAAAACAGCATGATGTGATTGATGCCTTCTCCTCTCAGTCAGACCAATGATGTCGTACTTGATCTTTTGTGCCTGTACCAGCAGGTCCTCAATGGATGCATCCCAGTTTGTGACAAGCCCTACCGCTGACCACCATGCCTATAAAGGAAAGTGAGATGGAGGAGGAGAGCTTACGTGCATTGAAAGTACAGACAGTCATTTTTGTCCTTCTTCATTTTAGCAGCCTAGTTCAGCCCTGAGATTTTATCAGCCTCTCCTTCCTCTCCTTTTTAACGGTGCCATATTGGTGGCTCTTTCAGAGTCAGGGGAATGAGACCCATTGTATTTACTGGTTTTGGCATATCAAATATGCCACGGTAGCTTGCCAGGCTCTCCGAGAGAGATAGAGGCTTTTAGGGCGGCTTCTAATCACCCTTGCAGGTGTTCCCATGGTTCAAACTACATTTCAACCCTATCAAATATGGTGTGGCAATCCTGGAAGGTGGATATTAAGTGTCTTATGTTGCAGTCTGGAAATCTTCCTGGAGCATCCCAATTTAATTTAGGAAAAATTAAATTATGAAATTTGATTATACATGGATGGACTTGGAGAGTATGATGAGCGAAATGAGTCAGAGTGAGAGGAATGATATAGAATGACCACACTCATTGGTGATATGATTATATATTAATCATATTAATTCTTATATTATATAATGATTCTTGTTATTAATTAATAATTAATGATAATTAGTTGATAATCTGTTAATTAGTCAGGGGAGTCTCCTGCCCCCACTCCTGGCTGTCTTCACCGGGACCCCTTGGAAGGGGGTGGGTTGAGTTTCCCTCCCCGACCTGAGCAGAGCCTAACATCTGAAGACCTTCATAACCCAGCCATATCAATGCTTAACATCACTCTCCACACGCTCTGACGAGCCTCACACATGAAGGAATGGGCAGAGGAACCCAGGTGTGTGGGACTCGGGGCTGAGATCTCCAAGCCTGCTTGGAGCAGAACTGGGCCTCCTCCACCCAGATCCCCCATCTTCCAGTAGCTAGAGAGTTACACCCACCAACTGCCCCTGGTGCTGTGTAATCCCATCAACGGCCAAGATCCAGAGACTATAGAAAGTGTACGGCTGCATTTGCAGCCACATGACATTTTATTATGAACTTCTTGCTCCTGGAGAACCCAGCAGGCTACCAAGAGTATCCTGGTTGCGCAGCAGAATCTGGCAAGCTCTCCATAGTGTATTCAATGTGCCAAAACCCAGTAACAATAATGGGTCTCATTCCCTTGACCCTGAAAGAGCCTCCAACGTGGCACTAGCTAAAATCTCAGGGATAGGACAACTGGAGATGTCACAGGTGCCTGTTCAAGGAAATCGATGGACAACAGACTGACAGTGATACAGTGATAAGATTATTATATAGTATGAGATTAATACCCAAAGAGTGTAGAAACAAAGGTTGGTCAATGGTAGGAAATTTGTCACAAACCGGGAGGTGAAATGAAGTTTGGACAGAGAAACCACTATATAATGGTAGTTAAAACTGATCACTTACGGTTTTCAACCCCTGAGCTGCGCGGGACAGGCACGGAGGCCCAGCTCTGGGCAACAAAGCTGAACGGCTCCAATTCCAAACAGGTACAGCCCGCCCCCAAGGGCCTGGGACCCTTTCTGGAAATGCGCACCTAGATCCAGCCCCTAGAAAGCCGGTTTTCAACCCCCGAGCTGCGCGGGACGGGCACAGAGGCCCAGCTCTGGGCAACAAAGCTGAACGGCTCCAATTCCTAACAGGTACAGCCCGCCCCCAAGGGCCTGGGACCCTTTCTGGAAATGCGCACCTAGATCCAGCCCCTAGAAAGCCGGTTTTCAACCCCCGAGTTGCGCGGGACGGGCACGGAGGCCCAGCTCTGGGCAACAAAGCTGAACGGCTCCAATTCCAAACTGGTGACTTTCCCAACTCCTCGCCCCGTGCCAGGGACTCTTTCCGGAGCCGCGGCCGCATTAGCGGCCGCGAAATATTTTCCCACTACATATGCCATAGGAACCATAAGCTACCTTCTTAGATGGAAACTTCTCTATTTTATCTCAGCCACTAGAAACACAGTAGCCAATAACTCATAACCCTATCTTAACTCACACTGCATATCAAGCAGAATAGTTACAGTGAACGTGAAGGACTAAACCACACCTCTCACAATGGTAAAGCAACGCAAAAGCCCACCAAACTTTCATATTGAAGAATCTAGCCCAGATGACACCAACAGTACTGTAGTGTTAGACAACCTCTCTGACAAGGAATTCAGAAGGGAGCTACTTAGGATGCTTAGGGAATTAAAAGAAACAATGGAAAGCAATGCCAATAGAAGACAAGAGGATCTGAAGGCAGAAATGAGGAAAATGCAATCAGAAATATCAGACCTGAAAAATCTCGTAGGCGAATTGAAAAGCTCAGTGGAAGGCCTCAGCAGCAGAGTAACAGCTGCTGAGAACAGAATCAGTGAACTCGAAGATGAAGTTCAGAGACTCTCCAGAAAAGAGCAGAAAATGGAAAAGAGACTCACAATTCGAGAACAGATGGCAAGAGAAGATCGTGAGGAAGCCAAGAGGGGTAACATAAGAATTATTGGAGTCCCAGAGGTACAGGAAGAAAACCTTGATGAAGAAGAAACTGTCAAAGACATCATTGCTACAACGTTTCCAGAGCTGAAGAAAACTTGTGACCACATTCAGGAGGCCCGAAGGGTACCAGCTAGAAGAAATCCGAATAAAAATACCCCAAGACACATTCTGATCAAAATGACCAAAACCTTAGACAGAGACAAAATTCTGAAAGCAGCAAGATCGAAGAAAGAAATCTCTTACAAAGGAGCATCCTTAAAATTCACAGCTGATTTTTCTGATGAAACCCTCATGGCCCGAAAACAGTGGTGGGACATAGTGAAAAAACTCAATGAAATAAATGCCTCTCCAAAAATACTTTACCCAGCGAGACTCTCATTCATAATAGAAGGAACAACACACAGTTTCACAGACAAACAACAGCTCAGGAACTTCATAGACTCAAAACCATGGTTACAAGAACAACTAAATGGGCTACTCTAAGGCAAGAAAGGCCCCTCAAATACACCAAATTTTAACAGAACAATGGGACAAAATCTCATAACAATAATCTCTCTCAATGTCAATGGGCTAAACGCACCAATTAAAAGACATAGAGTGGCAGGATGGATTAGAAAATTGAACCCAACATTCTGCTGCCTGCAAGAAACGCATCACAATAGTCAAAGCAAACACAGACTCAGAGTCAAAGGCTGGAAAACAATCCTACAGGCAAACAGCTCCCATAAAAAAGCTGGGGTAGCCATCCTTATATCAGACCACATCGATTTCAGAGTGAGGAAGGTCATAAGAGACAGTGAAGGCCATTTCTTATTGATCAAAGGATCTGTACAACAGGAAGAACTTACAATAATAAATGTATATGCACCTAATGAGAGACCAGCAAAGTACTTAAAACAACTACTCATAGATTTGGAAAAAGACATCAATAGCAACACAATACTAGTGGGAGACTTCAACACTGCTTTGTCGCCTCTTGATAGATCAACCAGACTCAAGCTTAGCAAGGACATACTTCATCTTAGGGAAACAATGGAAGAAAGGGACTTAGTAGATATATACAGGACACTTCATCCACAAAAAGCTGAATACACATTCTTCTCAAGCGTACATGGAACATTCTCCAAGATAGACCACATGCTGAGCCACAAAACATGCCTCCATAAAATTAAGAAGGTAGAGATTGTATCAACAATCTTCTCAGACCATAATGCGCTGAAATTAGAAGTAAATCACACACAAAAACAGGAAACTAAATCAAACACCTGGAAATTAAACAGTGCACTATTGAACAACGAGTGGATTAGACAGGAAATCAAAGAGGAAATCAAAAGATTCCTAGAAACGAATGAAAATGAGAACACGAGTTACCAAAACTTATGGGACACAGCAAAGGCTGTGTTAAGAGGAAAGTTTATAGCTCTACAAGCATTCCTCAGGAAGGAGGAGCGAGCACACATAAGTAACCTAACCTCACAGCTTAAGAGCTTGGAGAAGGACCAAAAAAAGGAGCACAACCCGAACAGGAGAAAGGAAATAATAAAACTCAGAGCAGAGATTAACGAGATGGAAACCCAAAAAACAATCCGAAAGATCAATGAAACCAAGAGCTGGTTCTTTGAGAAAATTAACAAGATCGATAAGCCTCTAGCAAAACTCACAAAGAAAGGGAGAGAGAAAAGCCTAATAAACCGAATCAGAAATGAAAAGGGGATCATTACAATAGAAACTACGGAAATTCAGAGGATCCTCAGGGAGTACTTTGAGAAGCTTTATGCCACGGAACATCAAAACCTCGAGGAAATGGATAAATTCCTAGACTCCTACAGACTCCCAAGGCTGAACCAAGAAGACCTGGAATATCTGAACAGACCTATCACCATCAAGGAAATTAAAATGGTAATAAAAAGTCTCCCCAAGCACAAAAGTCCTGGCCCGGATGGATTCACTAGTGAATTCTTCCAAATCTTTAAAGAGGACTTACTCCCAATGCTTTTTAAGCTTTTCCACGAAATTGAAATATCAAAAACACTTCCGAACAGTTTCTATGAAGCAAATATCACACTGATACCAAAAGCAGACAGAGATACCACAAAGAAAGAGAATTACAGGCCGATATCCCTGATGAACACAGATGCAAAGATCCTCAACAAACTACTAGCAAATAGAATCCAACTACTCATCAAAAAGATCATACACCATGACCAAGTAGGATTCATCCCAGGGATGCAAGGATGGTTTAACATTCGAAAATCAATCAACATAATCCATCATATCAACAAAAGAAAAGATAAAAAGCATATGATTATATCAATAGATGCAGAGAAAGCATTTGACAAGATCCAGCACCCCTTTATGATGAAAACCCTAGCCAAAATGGGTATAGAGGGGACCTTCCTCAACATAATTAAAGCCATCTACCACAAGCCTACAGCAAGCATCATCCTCAATGGGGAAAAACTGAGAGCCTTCCCTCTAAGATCAGGGACGAGACAGGGATGCCCACTCTCTCCACTTCTGTTCAATATAGTACTGGAAGTACTTGCAATAGTGATCAGGCAAGAAAAAGATATTAAGGGCATTCAGGTAGGAAAGGAAGAAATCAAGCTCTCACTATTCGCAGATGATATGATACTCTACTTAGAGAACCCAATAACCTCCACCAAAAAACTCCTAGAAACAATAGACTCGTATAGTAAAGTTGCAGGTTATAAAATCAATACCCAAAAGTCCATGGCTTTCCTATACGCAAACAGTGAGAGAGAAGAAAGCAACATGAAAAAAACAATCCCGTTCACAATTGTGCCCCAGAAAATCAAGTACCTAGGAATCAGCTTAACTAAGGAAGTAAAGGACCTGTACAAAGAAAACTACAAAACGCTACTTCAGGAAATAAAAGAGGACATGAGGAAATGGAAAGATATCCCCTGCTCATGGGTCGGGAGACTTAACATTGTCAAAATGGCAATACTACCGAAAGCATTGTATAAATTCAATGCAACCCCTATAAGGATACCCATGACATTCTTCAAAGAAATGGAGCAAACACTCCTGAAATTTATATGGAACAATAAGGCCCCACGAATAGCTAAAGCAATTCTTGGGAAAAAGAAAATGGGAGGAATCAACCTCCCGAACTTCAAACTGTACTACAAAGCAGTAATAATTAAAACAGCATGGTACTGGAACAAAGGCAGAACTGCAGACCAATGGAACAGGGTTGAATACACTGACATCTCCCCTCACTCATATGATCATCTAATCTTTGATAAAGGTGCAAGTAATGTGAAGTGGAGTAAGGAAAGCCTCTTTAATAAATAGTGTTGGCATCATTGGACGGCTACATGCAAAAAAATAGGCTCAGAACTCTGCCTAACACCAGGTACAAAAGTAAGATCAAAGTGGATTAAAGACCTCAACATCAGACCAGAAACCATAAGGTACATTGAAGATAAAGTTGGCAAAACCCTCCATGATATTGAAGCTAATGGTATCTTCGAAGATGCCACGCCACTGGCCAAGCAAGTGAAAACAGAGATAGATAAATGGGACTATCTTAAACTAAGAAGCTTCTGCACCTCCAAAGAAACAGTGACCAAAATACAAAGACAGTCTACAGAATGGGAAAGGATATTCGCCGAATACACATCTGACAAGGGGTTGATATCCAGGATATACAAAATACTGGTTAAACTCCACAAGAAGAAAACATCCAACCCCATCCAAAAATGGGGCAATGAAATGAACAGAAACTTTCTCAAAGAAGAAATCCGAATGGCAAAAAAGCACATGAGAAAATGCTCTACATCATTAATCATCAGAGAGATGCAGATCAAAACCACAATGAGATACCATCTCACACCTCAGAGACTGGCCCACATTCAAAAGAACAAAAGCAACCGATGCTGGCGTGGTTGTGGCGAGAAAGGGACACTCCTTCACTGTTGGTGGGAATGTCCACTGGTTCAGCCCTTCTGGACAACAGTATGGACGATTCTCAAAAAAATAGAAATTGAGCTCCCATTTGACCCAGCAATACCACTCCTGGGAATATATCCCAGAGAGGCAAAAATGTATAGTCGAAGTGACATCTGCACTTGTTTGTTCATTGCAGCACTCTTTACAATAGCCAGAAACTGGAAGAAACCTGAATGCCCAAGAACAGATGACTGGTTAAAGAAACTTTGGTACATCTACACAATGGAGTACTATGTAGCTGTTAGAAAAGATGAAGTCATGAAATTTACATACAAGTGGTACAATATGGAAAGTATCATGCTAAGCGAAATGAGTCAGAAAGAGAGGGATAGACATAGAAAGATTGCATTCATCTGGGGGATATAAAGTAACAAAGTATGAGATTAATACCCAAGAATAGCTGAGATCAGCACCAGGAGGATTACTCCATAACTTAGAGGCCAGCCGGGTATCCTAGAGGAAAGGGCAGTTCAGATAGAGAAGGGAGCACCAAATAAAGGATGTTTGGAGGATCCTCCCAGGAGGGGAGATGCATGTCGAAAGTAGACTATGGACTGAACATGTTTGCCACTCAATGCCTCTTTTGCAGACCACAACACCCAAACGGAGAGAGAGAACACAGGGGATTGCCCTGCCACAGAGGCAGGGGGGAATGGGGGGATGGGGGTGGGAGGGATATTATCCATGGTGGTGAAAAACGGGCACTGGTGGAGGGATGGGTATCTGATCATTGTATAATTGAAACCCAAGCACAAAACATTGTAAATCTACAACTGTAAAAAAAATAAAAATAAAAAAATTTAATAAAAAAAACTGATCACTTAGGATAGAAACTTACTACTGACGGGAGGTAAAGTTATATTCATGATACACTTTCATGGTCACGGTCACGGTTCTCCCATTGTTCATCCATTTGCTCGAGCGGCCCAGTAACGTCTCCATTGAGACACTAGTTAATGTGTTTGGCATATCAAATACGTCTCCGGGAGCTTGCCAGGCTTTGCCGTGCAGGCAAGATACTCTCGGTAGCTTGCCGAGCTCTCCGAGAAGGGCGGAGGAATCGAATGCGGGTCGGCCATATTGGCTGCGTGCAAGGCAAACGCCCTACCGCTGACCACCATGCCTATAAAGGAAAGTGAGACGGAAGAGGAGAGAGAGGGATAAAGAGAAAAAGAGGGAGACAGAGAGAGAGAAAGAAGCAAGAAAGAAGAAGGAGGAGGAGGAAGAGGATGAAGGAGGAGGAGGAAACAGAGGAGGAGGAGGAGAAAGAGGAGGAGGAGGAGGAGGAAGAGGAGTAAGAGAAGAAGGAGGAGGAGGAGGAGGAGGAAGAAGAGGAGGAGGAGGAAGAGGAGGAGGAGGAGGAGGAGGAGGAAAAAGAAGAAGAAAGAAGAGGAGGAGGAAGAAGAAGTAGAAGAAGGAGAAAAAGAAGGAGGAGGAGCAGGAGGAGGAAGGAGGAGGAAGGAAGAGAGAGGTGGAGGGGGAGGAGGGATGAAGAGGAGGAGCGGCAAGAGGAAGAAGAGGAGGAGCGGCAAGAGGAAGAAGGAGGGAGGAAGAAGAAGAAGAAGAAGAAGAAGAAGAAGAAGAAGAAGAAGAAGAAGAAGAAGAAGAAGAAGAAGAAGAAGTAGAAGAAAAAGAAGAAGAAGAAAAGGATTTAATCAATCATATACAGCTAGCCTAAGAAATTGTGTTTAGGGAGAAAGCTATGCTGTCATGGAGAGAGGCTTAGATTTTGAATCAAAGAACCTGTGTTTGCCATTTCAGCCACTTAATCTAAGCAGGAATAAGCTATTTTCTTTCTTATTTCACCTTATTCTTGTTTATTATCATTACCTTAATAATAATAAATACCTATATTATTAGAAGGAGAATAAATGAAGTCATCTAAGTGAAAATGGTTTGTAAAAATTCTGCAAAATTGAAGAACAAAACGTTATTCTTACTCAGCATTGAGAATCTCATCATGATTGTAGATGCTGGATAAAACTATTTTACCAAAATGAAGGAAAGAAGATTTATTCTCACATAAGTAATGCTATGTTGGTGAATTTTTTGTGTGTACAGCAAATTATATAAAATTATATATATACATGTATGTATATATCATTTGTAAAGTTCTTCTTCAGAATACAAAATAATGGTAATAATAAACATTTTTAACCAACATGTCAGTATAGCCTTTGATCAGAGATGACTCTGATGTGCTTATCCATCTTTGGAATTCTAAAGTATTCATGACAAGTTCAAGGACATCTATTTACATGGCAGCCCCTCCAGAAGTTGCAAAAAGAATATTCAGGATTTCAGACCCCAAATTCAAAGCTATCACCCAGAAACTGATCCTAAAGTTGACTGTAAACACAATGCCTGGTAAGCTTTTGCGGTTCTAACTTTTTCAGCAAAGGAAGTTCTAAACTGACGTGTTATCTCCTGAAAATTCTGCTCCTAAATGACAAAGTCATTTCCTGGTCATTGGAAGAATAACAATATGGTGGACATATTGCCATGCAGTCCAGGAGAAATGACCCTGGCTTTGGGCTCTTCTGACACCAGCCCTGGAGTCCTGTCCTCTGCTCTGAACAGGTGTTCCCAATGCCCATACCTAGACTTCTTATTTTTATCTTCCTGCTTTCTTCATCCTGTTGAACAAAGCAGAAATTAGATTTCTGTACCATCTCTCAAGCCTATCAATTCATTTACCACCCAAAAACCCGATGACTGAAAACAATCTTCTATTAGTTCTTATCAGTCTATAAAGCAAGGAATGACTCTTCTGATCTGGACTGAACTTGAATGAACTCAGTAAGGATCACTGGTACACTGATTCAGCAAGTGGGTTTTTAGGGACATGTTAGCCTTTGTGTTTTCTCCTGATGGTGGCAGGGTTCAGGAGAGAGGGGAAGTATGCTTGTATATTCTCAAGCTTCAGCTTGGACCAAGTTTGCTACAGTTCAATCCCCATTTGTGTACACTACTGTTGGAAGGGAGTTCTGACTACTCAGGCCAGGCCAGGCCTTAGAACAGTGTTTTGCATTTAGAGCATTAGTATGTTAGATTTTCATATTTACATTAATTATAAATCAATTTTATTATTTATCAATAAATATTTGCCAACACAAAATATTTCTTTATCAACAGAGATTCAATTCTAGCTACTGAATGCTTTTTTGTAGCCAAAAGCTAAAAATGGTATTTGCACTTCTGAAAGATCAAAAACAATCAAAAGAATGTCATTTTTTGTGATGCAAGATTATTGTATGGAATTCCAACTTCAAGGTCCAGAAACTGAAGTTTCCTGGAAATAATCCCATGTTTATGGAAACAACCCCTCAACTAATAAAATATGTACTAATTGCCTCTTTACAGAGGAAGTTTGCCATCCCTACTCTGTTGTATGACTTTCAAAGACATAACAATGATTATTTGGGAGAAAGCCATGTGCTGTCAAGATTTAAGATATAAATGTTAAGTATGGAAATCAATTTTTAGTGTTATAGGAAGCAACTTTGAAAAAATATTGTATGTATTGTATATATTTCTGAATTAATTCTCATATAAATTCTTAGAACAAAGCTTGTTGAGGCAAAAGATTAGCACATTTTTGTGCATATTTATTGTAATGAATCTATAAAAGCGCACATTTTAAGTCTGATACATATTGCCAATTTACTATACCTTACAGATAGATATAATTTAAAGGATCATTTTGTTCACAGTTTTTAAGTTATTTCTATTACAAATGAATATTAACACACTCAAATAACAGTTTGATCTCTAATTGTGATAATTGTTTTACTTTGCATTTATCTTAATGATGCAATTAATTCTATGAATGTTTCCTTTGTCATTCCAGTTGATTCAGAGATTATTAGCAGCCTCTTAGGCTGAAAATGAGAAAGGAACCCACTGCAACTCTCAATGTATGTATAACAAATTAAATCTCATTCTCATGCTTCAAAAGCATAATGGGTTGGAGACATAGTACAAATGGTAAGATGCTTGCCCTGAACACAGTAGACCCCAGTTGGATTCCTGAAACCACATATGGTCCCTTTAACACTACTAGGAGTGACCCCTGAGCACAAAGCCAGGAGTAACCCCTGAGCTCTGTCAGGTAGGGTCCTACAAAATAATATTAATAGAAAAAAAGGATGCTTTTATTTAAAATGAATGATTCCACGACTTGCTGTTTTCACTCAAGGCACCCCAGAGGGGGGCAGGTGAGAGCCCTTCCTGCCCCCAAGGGATTCAGCCCCGGCAGCTGAACTCCACTACCCAACCTCCATCATGCTCCAGGCCACTTTCCACACACTTGGGCCGAGCCTCATGCATCAGTGAAGTCCCACAGAACTCAGGTAATGCAGAACTTTGTGACCTTGGACTCTGGGCTCAAAAGGACCCAGGAGCAGAGATCCTCTGCCTGCTTCCCCAGTCTCCAGAGACTTAGGGTTCATACCCATATGCCACCCTCTGCCAGCACCAGATAATCTCCTCATCAACCACCCTCCAGAACTCATGGCTGCTTCTCCCAGAAGGGAGTATAAAATGAAGTCCCCGTAACCATGCCACCAGACTCCACGCCAGGCTGTTTTCACTTGGGCTGCTCCAGAGGGGGATGGATAAGAGCCCTCCCTACCCCAAGGGACCCAGCCCTGGCAGTGAACCTCCACTACCCAACCCCTGACATGCTCCAGGCAGCTTTCCACATGCTTGGGCCGAGCCTCACATACAATTGAACATATTCCTAGACCGTGCGGCCATGAAAGACACTCTCTATGGGAAAGACACATCATAAGACACTCCCTACCCATATTTTCCATAATTACCACACCATATTTGATTGGGTTCAGGGAATAGGCAATAAATCATATAGGAGGGGAATATATATATATATATATATATATATATATATATATATATATCAGACAGCCTGGCAAGCTACAAAGAGTATCCTGCCCGCACAGCAGAGCCTGGCAAGCTACCCGTGGCATAGGCATATTCGATATGCCAAAAACAGTAACAATAACGGGTCTCATTCCCCTGACCCTGAAAGAGCCTCCAATATGGCAGCGTTGGGAAAGAAGAGTAAGGAGAGGCTGCTAGCATCCCACGGCTGGGACAAAGGGACACATTACTGGCGCCAGCTCAAGTAAATCAATGAACCACAGGATGACAGGGATGACAGCGATGATGATGAGTTATAAATGTGATCACCATAAGAACTATAGAGAAATTTTCTCTTGTTGTGGTTCAGCTACCGCTGGCCACTTGTATCAGCATGACCAATAACAAGTGGCTTTTCCACCTTCAGTCAAGTTCCAAAAGTTTTATTTGTTCTGTTACATTCAATTCCACATATTATTCCCATACTATAGTCATTCTAAGACCATTCATCTCGCCGCCCTACCAAGGTTACAAGTTGCCCCCCATGAGCAGCTCTCCGGCATGGCCATGGCTCCAGAGGCAAAAGGACTTAATCCAGAGCCCGGCAGCTTGCGGCAGGAAAGTGAATGGACCATGCATTAAACTACGGCGCCATGCCTCCCTGGAAGGGAAAGGGTGTTTGCTCCCTTTCGCCTCCCCCACCTCCCACTCCCCTGGCAGCAAGGTGGCTGCCGCCTCTGAGCTTATTGGAAAGCCAGGTATGAGCCAGCGATGATGGGGCAACTGCAGTCTCATGGGAAGGGGGTGCGGTACCAGCTCATCCTTCATGCCCTACCAAAGTCACGAGTTGCCCCTCATGAGCGGCTCTCCAGCATGGCCATGACACCAGATGCACATAAACCAATCTCGTAATTATCTGGCTCTTTGCAGAAATCCAAAATCGTTATATGATTCTCATAACCAGCTATAGAAAACAAAGTATTTCACAATGCCTTTTCAGCAATTCTGATTGTTGGGGGAAAATTCTAAACAATAATGGTTCATCTTTTGTCAAAATAATGAATGTAATCAAAATAGAGAGAGTTAAGTAGAAATCATCTGCCTCACAGGCATTGGGAGGGATGGGAGGGAGGTATATTGGGGTTCTTGGTGGTGAAAAATGAGTACTGGTGAAGGGAAAGGTGTTTGATCCTTGCATGACCGAGACTTAAACCTGAAAGCTTTGTAACTTTTCCCACAGTGATTCAATAAATAAATATAAGAAAAGGGGGAAAAAAAGACCCTTCACCTCTTCTGCAATATCCTTTAGGGTATCAACTGTTACACTCTATACAACTAGCTCTCTGAATTCTCTCTTCTCTTCACCTCCACATAAGAAAAAGTTGACCCAAAGGGGAGATTTCTTGGAGGAGTAAGCTACATAAAAATTCAAATCAGCTAAACGTCTTTATTAAAGACTGTAAATGAAGGCCTGGATTTAAAATCTTGTGAGATCATATACAAATTACATTTTTTTCCAAAAGGCAACCTCAAAATCATAAACAGGATTTCCAGACAAGTTTCTGAAGCCAGATAAAATGAAAATGAAAATGATGAAAGAGAGAGAGATAGAGAGGGGGGAGAGAGAGAGAGAGAGAGAGAGAGAGAGAGAGAGAGAAGAAAAGTGCCTGCCATAGAGGCAGATTGGGGAGGGCAGGGCAGAGGTGGGAGGGGAGTGACGAGAGGGAGACTGGGGATACTGGTGCTGGGAAATGTACACTGGTGGAGGGATGGATGTTGGAACACTGTATAACTGAAACCTAATCATGAACTTTATAAAGTTCTCACAGTGATTCAATTTTAAAAAATTTTTAAGTGATAAAAATGGAAAATAGAGCTATGAATCCAGATAATTTATAATTTTTGTTATGATCTTTAGAATATACATGCATTTTTATCTTATTAGGGGTGTCTGAACATTTTAAGTGTGAAGATAGAGATTAGAAGCAAATGTTAGTGGGGCCGTTCAGTCACCTCGGTGCACAGTGTGCTTGCCTGCTAAGTGCTTTGAGGAGGTGGGAGGGAAAGGTTTGCAAAAGGCGATGTGCTAGTTTGTATGTGCATAGAGAGACATTTTTGAAGACAATCATTTTTGTTACACGCATTTTCTTTTGCTCTGTTTATAAGGGGCAGGACTTTGGCAACATCTAGTCACTAGCTCAAAATAATCCTCAAAGTGGGCAATACTGCGGCCCAGGGGCCACTGGGAGGGAGGGGGAGGGGCAACAGTCGCCTTAACGTGCAGTTGGGGGGTGCGGGGTGGGTCCTTTGTTTCCCAGAGGGGACTCAGTGATTTTTTCCCCCTGAAAAGGTGGTGGTAGGCCAAATTAAGTTTGGGGACCTCAGCTTTGGATTTTAAAAGTTGCCAGTGTATGGCAAAGGAGTAAAATTAGCACCTTTAAATCTGTTGAATGTTACAGGAAGATTTTCTACAAAAGACTTGGGTATAAATTAGTTCTCCAAACATACATTCCTGTACTTGTCCATGAAGTTGGGTTGGAGGGAATAAGGGAAAAGTTAAGGCCAGAGTGGTCATATTTAGAAGATACCTCAAAATAGAACTTTTTTTTTATGTGTGCAGTTTGCTTTAATAGTGCTGTGTCCATTGTGGAAAAGTTCTTAAATGAAATGCCTTGTCTTTCTCTATACCTGGCTAGGTGCTGAATCTAGTTAAAAGTAGCATAGTGCTTCTTGTAAATAAAAAGTGGGTGGGAAATAGCCTTAGAAATGCAATCTTTGAACCACCTCTTCAAACAGTGAACTTGCTGGGTTGAGGGAGGTGGAGGGGAACAAAATGCTCAGTAGAAAATTTCTGCTTATTTTCAGCTTACCCGCTGCTCTAGTATGTTACGTTGTATTTCATCTATAACTTTACTGTATATACATATATATATGCATACTGGACAAATGAGTCCTGATTTTTAAATACTTAATCTCCAGATATTAAAGAGGTTGCCAGTGTATGATAAAAGTAGAGTTAGTAAACCAGCACCTTTGTAACTTGGTGTGAAAATTCATCAGAAGCTGCCTTCAAGAAAACACCTTTAAAATGAAAGAAAAGGACCTTTTAGGGAATGAAATTGTGCTTACCCTCACCAGGGGTTGGTGGTGGAGAGGAAGAATTGGAGGAAATGCAGGGCTCTAGACCACAGTGAAGAGGCTTTGAGATACAACCGTTGTTACATGTGTGTGGTTTATTCAACACTACTATGTATATAGTGGACAAACTAAGTCCTTATTTGAAACATCTAGTCTCTCTAGATGTTTAGAAGTGCACAACGTATGTTAAAAGTAGAGGTAGTGAAATTAACACATTTTGTAGATAGTTTTTTGTTAAAATACGTTAGGGTAGTCTTTTAGAAATGGAATGACCAGAATGATCCACCTGCTTCTGAACAGTTTCACTTGTACTGCTTCAGAGAAGGAGGAGGGAAGCATAGGGCTTTTAGACGTGAATGTTTTTAGTTAGGCGAGATTAGCCATTGTCCCTTATGTCTGTCTTTTGCTTTATTTAGCTGTGTATATATTGTATAGAAAGGACAAATGTCCTAATTGCAAACATCTAGTCTTTCTAGATGTTAAAGAGGTTTCCAGTGTAAAAGTAGAGTTAATAAACAAGTCCAGGGGCTGGAGCAATAGCACAGCAGGTAGGGCATTTGCCTTGCCTTGCACGTGGCGGACCCGGGTTTGATTCCCAGGTTCGATTCCCAGCATCCCATATGGTCCCCCGAGCACTGCCAGGAGTAATTCCTGAGTGCATGAGCCAGGAGTAACTCCTGTGCATTGCTGGGTGTGACCCAAAAAGCAAAAAAAAAAAAAAAAAAAAAAAAAAAAGAAGAAGAAGAAGAAGTCACTTGTGTACACCTTGTTGAAATTCTTAGGAAAGGCTTCTGAAAACAATTTGAGGGAGTAGAACTGTTAATACCGACTTGAGAGTCGTTTTGCCAACCCAGTCTGTCCGCTGGGTTGATAAGGATGAGAAGAGGCAAGGTTCTAGGCTAGCGGAGCTGGAGAAACAGCACAACAGGTTGGTGCTTGCCTTGCATGTGGCCAACTGGGTTTGATTTCCCCCCTACCTCCTAGCCCACCAGGCGTGATTGCTGAGTGCAGAGCCAAGAGGAAGCCCTGAGCACAGCCGGGTGTGGTCCACCCCCCCCCCCAAAAAAAAATTAAAAATCTTTTTAAAAAAATCCTAGACTAGGAAGTTTTTATGTAGAAGGCACTCAGATTGTAGTGGACAAAGGGCAAAACAAGTCCTGTTTGGAACATTTAATCATAGGTGTTTGAAAGTGTACATCATTGAAAGAAAGAAAAGAACACTTTTAAAAAGAATTTATAGGAATGGTTGTATCTGGGGAAGGAACTGGTGAAGGGAATGCTGACTGTTGGGGAGGGGTTTGCAGGGAAGGGTTCTGAACCCATGAGTCTTATAGGCACGTTCACATTATTATCTTTAGTTTTATATATGCATTTTAGTTAACATGGCTATAAAATAAGTCCTAATACCGTATATTTTAAAAAGTAGTATTAGTAAGCAATTCCTATATAATTTTTAGTCTTTAGGAAGGACTGTCTTCTGGGAGTCTAATAATCCACCTCTTAGAGCAAGATGTGTCCTGAACTTGGTCACTGAAATGGTGAAGAAAGAAGAGGAAGGGTGAAGGGAAGGGCTCTGATGGTAGCTCAACTAGAAGACAGTCTAGGCTATAACTGTAGGTCTAGATGTGTAGTTTTGTATACCCATGTTTATTGCGGACAAGGTTCATTGATTACTTTGCAACATCTAAGCTTTTAGATGTCCTGAGGTGACAGTGAATGATAAAAAGTAGAACTTAGTGAATTAACCCAATTTGTATGTATCCATTGTAACTGATAGGGAGCTTCTTGGACATAACCTTGTTGAACCATCTCTGAGTAATAAAACAGAAAACTCGTTTCTGCGGTTGGCAGCACAGGCGAGAATGACATGCAGGTGAAGGGACTGTTCTGGTCACGATGGATGTCACTGGTTGGCTTGATGGGTGCGTGCAGGAACACAGTGTGGGTACTTCATTAGCACAAGGCTTCCTTACTAACATTTTACTAGAATGATTGGATAATTGTCTTAGAAGTTTATACTTTGTAACTGGGTTGCTTTATCTCACTTTCACTTGAACATTACAGGGAATGAAGTATTTGAATTGGAACTATGCCAATAATCTTTTTGCCTTTTAAGAAATTTTCATTGCCAAGAAAGGCTCGATTAAATTTTTTCCTTCCAAAAAAAAAAAAAAAAAAAAAAAAAAAAAAAAAAGAAGCAAATGTTATAAGTTGAAGCAATATAGCAGCAATCATTGAACTATAAATATATATATAAAGTCTATTTCAAGAAGATTTTATAACAGTAAAATCTTTTTCTACCTTCCTTGTCCCACATGATAATTATATGTTTTCTATCCTTATGCATTTTAAAAGGTTGAAAAGATTTAAAAGATAAATACCACTTTGGAGTTCTCTCAACCACAAATTAAATAGGTATATTAGAACCGATTATTAGAAGTCATTATGATGTAATGGACTATTTAATCAGCTGAAGCATACAGTGCCTCTAAGACTCAGTTTCCTTCAGGATCAGCATGAGTAAAACAACAAAATAACTAGCTCACAGGCTTGCTGAGAGACCAAAGTTAAATCTGCAACAGCACAGAGATGTAAAATATTGCCACAATCAAACAATGAAAAAGGGAGAGAGAATAAAATGTCAGATAAAATGGTACACATGGTATGCAAAGGTAAATCAAAGATAGGTATTTATTCTCTCTCCCTCTCTCCTTCTTCCTCTCCCTCTCCACCTTCCTTTCCCTAACACACACACACACACACATGCACCCTAAGTGGAGAACATCACCTGATAGTGACAAAGGACATCGTTTCAAAAGAAAGACTTGAAATTTCTAGGAACTGATTAATATGTTCTAAACAATTTCAAATATAAGAGAAATACATGTAATGAAAACAAGAAATTATGTCAATTATGAACCCCGAGGAAACTTCAAGTAGATAAAATCAAGGTTGCTTTAAAGCAGAAGAAAATTCACTTAAGACAAACTCTTGCTCAAGGTAATAGTGCCAAAGAAAATTAAAAAAAAAAAACAATTCCAGAAAGCACTTAATAACTACAATTTAAAAAGAAGGAGAAATGAGATATGAGATATGAGGAGTACTCTAACTTGGGTCTATTTCTCACCAGGATGATTAGAATTTTATAAGTGAGGAGTTATGATATGGAATCAGTTCTAAAATAGGGAGACTAACCTGAAATCTTACAGTTCATGAGCTCAGTCAACTGGAGAGAGAGGTCTCAGTACAGAGGAACAGGATATATAGAGGTTAGATAGAAGCAACCTTGTACATTTAATTTCCTGAAGCTACATCTTAAATGTGTCCTGAGGAAATGAAAATCACTTTGCCAAGAAGAAACAAGGTCCTAGGACTTTTTCTCTAATCTGAGTTTTCATGAATGAGATAGATGTTTCTTTTGTGTATGGTTTGGGATTTCGGGGGGGGGGGGGTGTTGACTGTTTTGTAGGTGGGAGCCACATCTGATGATGCTGAGGGCTTACTCCTGCCTCTGCACTCAAAGATCACTCCTGATGAGTTCCAGGGACCATATAGGGTGACTGAAACGAAAGAGCTAAAAACACAGAGACCATTGTCTCATTAAAGAGATCAGAACAGAAAGTGCAAGTACCCATAAATCAACAAGGGGAATGAAAGTATCAAAACCTGTAAATGCTATATATCAAAACTAATATAAGACCAAAATGATACACAAATAACTGTTTATAAATAGATGTTAGGAAAAAAGCTCAAGTAAAGGAACTAATCAAAGAACTCTTATTTGAAGAGAAACCTCTACCTCTACATGCATTGCAGCACAAATGCCCAGTGACAGATCAATACATAAAGGTATGGTGTATATGCTTTGGGAAAACTACTCAATGAGGTACTTCTCAGCTACTAGAGATGATGAAATCTTGTCTTTTGCTACATGATGGTTGACCCAAGTGAGTGATGGTTAGTGAAATAAGTCAGAAAGATAAATACAGATGATTCCACTCACATGTTGCATATAAAGAAGCAAAAAAAATGAACAGAGAAAACCAAATGGAAGCCAGCTGTGTACACATACTTCAGAGATGAGAGCCATGGAGGAGAAGAAACAGAGGATGGAGAGAGCGCAGGAGACTGTGATAGAGGGCCGTTGGCACTTTGGTGATTGGTGTTGTGTAATAACATGGTGTCCTTAAAATATGTAAGCATGTAAGTAAATCTATATTACTACAATTTAAAAAATTAAATTACAAAAAGATATCTCTTTATGATATAAATTAGGGGTTAGAGCGATAGCACAGTGGGTAGGGCATTTGCCTTGCATGCAGCCGACCTGGGTTCAATTCCCAGCATCCCATATGGTCCCCTGAACACCGTCAGAAGTAATTCCAGAGTGCAGAGCCAGGAGTAACCCCTGTGCATAGCCAGTTGTGACCCAAAAAGCAAAAAACAAAAAAAATTAAAAGAGAAAATAGTACTTAACCTTTATATTATTAATTTTTATAAAATTCAACATATGTCCTTAAGACAAAAAATATAGTTAACTTAATAGAAAAAAAATTAAATGAGGTCACATGAATCTGCCAAAACCTATAGTAAAGCAACCAAATTTACGAAGTAACATAGTACGTATCCCCACTAAGTACAGGAGCAAAACAAAAACAATTGTCAACTTCATTATTTACTATTGTAATGTAGCACAGCGGGCAGGGTGTTTGCCTTACACACAGACAACATGGCTGACCCGAGTTCGATTCGAGTTTGATTCCTTTGCCCCTCTTGGAGAGCATGGCAAGTTACCGAGCGTATCTCGCCTGCATGGCAAAGCCTGGCAAGCTACAGATTCCAGGAAGTATGGTCACTGTCACACTGTCACTGTCCTCCCGTTGTTCATTGATTTGCTCGAGCGGGTCCAGTAATGTCTCCATTGGAGACTTTGCTGTTACTGTGTTTGGCATATCGAATACGTCACGGGGAGCTTGCCAGGCTCTGCCGTGCGGGCGAGATACTCTCAGTAGCTTGCCGGGCTCTCCCAGAGGGGCGGAGGAATCGAACTCGGGTCGGCCATGTTGGCTGCGTGCAAGACAAATGCCCTACCACTGTGCTATTGCTCCAGCCCAGGAAGTATGGTATAGAAAGGAAATTAAATGGGCAGAAAGATGTTAGCTCTCACTGTCATATATGCAGATAGATATAGATTAAAATATTTCAAAGATAATAGTATCTATGTTTGTATGATGTTCACAGAGAAAACACAATTTAATGAATAATTTGTTACATCTAATAGATACATAGTTACATGATAGATATATAATACACAAATATCCATGGTCTTCCTTTACACTGGTGATAAATTGTGTGACACTAAATTACATAAATTACTAGTAATAAAATAAACATGATAAAATATTTTGAAGATTTGCCTAATTTTGATCTACTCTCACCTGCCTGGAATAAATTTTATGTGTTCAGGATTAATAGGTACAAATACTAGATTCAAATATTCTCCAGGGAAAAGAATAACTAACACCTCTACTTTTGTACCAAGGATCAAGAATTTGGATTTCTTTTTTGTTTGTCTTGTTCCTACTTGGGGCCATAACTGGCTGAGTTCAGGACTTACTCCTGGTTCTGCACTCAGGGATCACTCCAGGCAGGATTTGGGAGACCATACAGGTCAGACCATGCCAGGGGTTGGACTCCATTTGGTCACACCATTATACTAGCTCTTCTGCACCAAATTTTAATTGCTTTTATGCATTGTTTTTCTTCTAAAGATAATTTTGTTTTCACAGAATTGTTTTTGCTGAATCCCATTAAGACATACTATTAACTAATCTCTAATGCAATCTACTTCAATCAAGTATGTGACCAGCATAGAGACCTTCAATACAATGTTTCCTTATTCTTATTCTAAAATTTGGCTCAACATTCTTTTGTCAGTTATCTTAAAAGGCAAATTTTTGAATAAATAAGATGATGTAATCTTGCATCATTTTTCATGAGATAGTGTGATCTTTTTCCTTTCCTATTCAGAAAATAGCTGTCAAGTTAACCAAAAAAAAAAAATCAACCTAAAATTTATTTATTTTTAACTCCAAATGTTGTCTGCTAAAAATTATGTAACTTATATAATTACCAGCTAACAGCTACAGCTGAGTTTACTTCACTTATTTGGACAAATTCTTTTGTCCACATTTTATAATGAACCAATTCTCTTGTCCACTTTTTACATCTCTGTCTCAAAATGTGCCCTATTGCCTCCTCTTCCTTCCTCCCTCATTCTTCCTACAGAAGGTCATGTCACTTCTTTACAAACCAGAATAAATTTAGGCTCATTTTAGTTATTACTGAATAAAATCTGTTTTCACTGCTTTAATGTAGGACTTATTTTTGACAGTTCTCATATGCCACCCCCAGGCAAACGTAGTCAATCTCTTTTGAGTCTCTGCATCAAATCTTTCACCCAACCCAAATTCTTGTCTCTGCCCTTCCCCTTTCTCCCCATCAGACTTAAGTCTCTCCAACTGTACCAATGGAATAACCTCCTTATGTCTCTCTACCTCAAATCTATCTCCCAAGCACTTCACTCTGCTTCTTCCTCCCAAAGAATAGGTGGCATCATACCACCTCTCTTCAAAAACTCCTACTGTGTTGACAAGCTAATTGGCATTCAGCATTCTACACTGGTTGGTCTAAACCTCAGTTCATTTATATCCTGAACATGCTAAGGAAATACAGGGACAGAAAGGAACAAGTCTTCCACACACTGCAGCACAGGCCCTTAGGCAAAGGCAGCCTCACAGAGCAGCGTGGATGACATCAAATTCACTACGTTGTCAACCATTCAAGAAAAACCTCGCTCCTATTCTAGCCTTTGCCTGAAAATATTTCAAATAAGTATCTTTGTCTCCAGAAACAGCCCACAAGTCTCAGGAAACAGTGCCTACCTTAAGGAAAAATTTTTGTTTTGTATCTTCACTCTTTGGATTTGTACGAAACAGGGGACAAAATGATGCCACTGACAACCAGTGTCTATAAGCGCATTCTCTAGAGAAGCATCTTACTGAGTAGATTAAATGTATTTCTCATTTAATCTTTTTCATGCCCTAACCATGGGGTAAGTACTGTCATTATTCTTATTATCACATAATAAATAGAAATTTAGCAGGGATCTGTGTCATTCACTACTCATGCCAGAAATTACCTAGGCCACCGCCCAGCCATGATCAGGGGACCATGTGATGCTGGAGACAGATCTAATTACATGTAAGCCATGTGCCTTAACTATCTCTCTAATCCCAAACAGCCATTTTTAAACATCCATGATTCCATCTGAGTCTCCAGGCTGTTTCTCATAAAATATCAACCATGATCCTTTCACCATTCTAGGAAACTTCCTCTGGGCCGGAGGCCAGTAAATCTAAAATGAAATAAAAGTAGCACTCAGAGGCAGATCTGGGCAGGCAGACACCTCTCACTTAACATCATAGTCTCAATAGGCTCTCTCAAATTATCAAAATATATTTCAAATAGAGTTAAATATGTAAAAAGAAATAATAAAATATCTATTTGGGAAAAATCAATTAAAAACCTGGAAGAAAGCTGTGACATGTTTTTCTAAATTCTTTTTGAAATATTACTGCCTAAACCTAGCTGAGGCATTTAAGAAAGAACAAAGGAAAATATTGAAGGATTTATGTGCAAAAATATTGAAAACCTCTGTACATAAAAAGCAACTAAAATACAAAGGCAAACAACAGACTGAACAATGCTTGCAGAAATAAGACAAGGGTAAATGTTCTTATTAAACAAAGAGAGTATGCTAATAGATAAGAACATTAAAATAAATGGCAACCAGCAGGAGATTTACAAAAGAGAAACTACAACCTGTAAACTAACATGTTGGGGAAAGTTTAGCCATAAAAAAAAAACCAAATAGCTGTAAATAATAACAAGTTACCAGCTTTCATCTAATAAATATTTTAAAATTATGTTTGATTCTCTAAGCATGGGCTGGAGCGATAGCACAGCGGTAGGGCATTCGCCTTGCATGCAGCCAGCCCGGCCGAGCAGGGTTCTGTTCCTTCACCCCTCTCAGAGAACCCGGCAAGCTACCCAGAGTATCTCGTCCATGGCAAAGCCTGGCAAGCTACCCGTAATGTATTCTATATGCCAAACACAGTAACAAGAAGTCTCAAAATGAAGACATTACAGGCCCCGCTTGAGCAAAAATCGATGAACAAAGGAGTCTGAGCATGGGCTGGAGCGATAGCACAGCGGGTAGGACATTTGCCTTGCACGCGGCCAACACGGTTGACCCAAGTTCGATTCCTCTGCCCCTCTCTGAGAGCCCGGCAAGCTACCAAGAGTATCTTGCCCACACGGCAGAGCCTGGCAAGCTACCCACGATGTATTCAATATGCCAAACACAATAACAAGTCTCGCAATTTTACTGGGCCCGCTCAAGCAAATCGATAAACAATGGGAGGACAGTCACTGGGACAATGACTCTGAGCATGTGACAAAATCAGTACTCCTACTTTTTTCTGGACAGAATATAAATTAATAGGCTTTTGAAAAGAAATTTGGCTATGTTCTACAGCATTTTATAAAGTCTTAAAGTTAGGCCAATAATCTTACTTCAAAAGAGCCTGAATTGAGAAGCCAGCCACTCCAGATTTGTAGGTAGCAGTTAAACAAGGAAACTTCAAAAGCCCCTGGTCTTGAGGCAGTAACAAGACAAGTAGGTCTCCACACACTCATACCAAAATCTTAAAAATTTACCGAAAGGCCTTTGGATTCAATCATGGAAACAGTTCAGGTGGTCTCAACAATAGAAAAGCATTACTGTCATTCTTTGCTTAATGACATGCAAGCAGCAGTAGATATACAACAGTCATCCCACAGGCTAAACCACATTGCCTGGATATTTAGTGGGCTATTTCATCAGATTGGTATAATTGTACTGTTCAAAATTTTCACAGCAGGATCACCTACTGATGCATTTTTCATACTGTATCCCTTGAGTGATGCACTAAGTGATGCATGATTTTAATCTCTTTAGGTTACATCCTGTGGTTCTCTCTTTAGGTTTCATTCTTGAAATAGAGCTTAATGTGGGAATAGTGGACCAAATATACATTCCAGGAAAAGATGAGGGGACCAAGCACTCTCCAGTTATCCTACACCATTACTGGATCAGTCAGTAGTCACACCTTCCCAATGGCCTCCTCCAACAGGCCTCACATTGGAGAAGTTCAGGCACACTGCTTCTGAGGTCATTTCATCAACAAGGAACACCAACCTGGAAATGATCCCGAGGGCTTCTTATTCCCTGTCGGTTTGTTCTATCCATATTTTAATGGAAATTTTGATGAATGTTTACTTAAGCAAATACTAGGGAAGACATAATTTATTTTAGCAAAGGAATGAATGCCCAGGAAAAAAAGGCAGTGCAAAGCACCCAAACTCAAATATATATATATATATATATATATATATATATATATATATAATGCAGAATAATTTTTAATGCATTACAGTTTAAGATTTAAGAAAAGACATTGAAAAGTTTGTCAATAAAGGTACAAGATCAGGGGATTGTTAGAAGTATATTCTTGTCTTCACCCTTTCTCCTAGGCCCTCCATACCTCCTGCAGCTCAAGGGAAAAAATGCAAGAGGGTTTTGTTCCTTCCTGGATGGGGTCATTGACCATGCCAGAGTCCATGACCAGTGCTGTCACACTGTCTATCATCTCTCACAGCTCTGTATCCTCACTGTTACAAACATGGGGTCCTGGTTCTTTATCACTTCCTGCACTGCTATTCATCACATGTGTTCTTAGTTTGTTCCAAGTACTATAGCAAAAGACTAGTGACTGCATGATCTAACTTATATCCCAGTTCAAGACCAAGAAAGATGCAGCAACAGATTCAGCATCTAGAGGGACAAACTTCTTTCTTCAACTTCACCCAACAGCACCAAAGTTGTAGCTAATTTTATGTGTCATAATCCATTTTTAATTCATGCTTTCTTCAACTTTTGATGGAAAGAACAAAAGAGCTTTTTTGGGCCACTTTATAAAGATACTAACCCCATTCAATTATAGTTATATCGTCATAGCTTAATCGCTTCCCAAAAACACTGGAGAGTTGTCCAATGAAGGAAAGATAAGAAAAATGGAGAGAAGTAGCAAACATAAGATAATGGGAACAAGATGGAGAAGTTCTTCTAAACTTCATTTAAATTCTTTTAGATAATCATGTACATCACTGTCCTGTCACTGTCCCGTTGTTCATCGATTTGCTCGAGCAGGTCCAGTAACGTCTCCATTGGGGACTTTGTTGTTACTGTGTTTGGCATATCGAATACGTCACGGGTAGTTTGCCAAGCTTTGCCGTGTAGGCGAGATACTCTCAGTAGCTTGCCAGGCTCTCTGAGAGGGGCGGAGGAATCAAACTCGGGTCGGCCATGTTGGCTGTGTGCAAGGCAAACACCCTACCTTCTGTGCTATCGCTCCAGCCCAATCATGTACATACAACTATATAATTGTTTTTAAAAATCCCTTGCCTCAGAGAGAGAGAACAAAATAGAATGCCCTGCCACAGAGGCAGGGTGGGATGGGGGAGATGGGGGAGTAGGAGGGATAGTGGGATCATTGGTGGTGGAGAATGGGCACTGGTGGAGGGATGGGTACTCGATCATTGTATAACTGAAACCCAAGCACAAAAACTTGTAACTGTACCTAATGGTGTTTCACTAATAAAATTTTTATTCACTAATAAAATGTTTTAAATAGATAAATCACAAATCATCCTGTTATTCATCGATTGTCTCGAGCAGGCCTTAGTAACGTCTCCTTCATCCTAGTCCTGAGATTATATTCAAGGCTCTTTAGGAGAATGAGACCCATCATTGTTACTGGTATTTGGCATATTGGGTACGCCACGGGGAGTTTGCCAGACTCTGCCGTGTGGGCAGGCTACATTCGGTAGCCTGTCAGTTTGTCCAAAGTAGGAATAAGATGTTATAATAAGATGTCACGCGGCCACAAATGCGGCCGCACGGTTCCAGGAGCTGGTTTTTATAGTCTCTGAGTCTTGGCCGTTGATGGGATTACACGGCGCCAGGGGGCCAGTTGGTGGGTGTGATCCCCGCCTACTGGAATTTAGAGGATCTGGGTGGAGGATGCTCGGCCCCAATCCGAGTAGGCTTGGAGATCTCAGCCCCGGAACCCACGTGGCTTTGTCCCTCTGCCAGTACCTTCATGTGTGTGGAGACTGGTCTCAGCATGGTGGTGGCTGGTCCTGGAGGTCTTCAGCTGCCGGAGTTCTGGTCGGGGCAGGGAGGAAAGCTCAATCCGCTCCCCTCCAAGGGGCCGCGGCGAGGACAGCCAGGCGAGGGGGTAGGAGACTGCACTGTTCTCTTCCGGGAGCTGGTTTTTTATAGTCTCTGAGTCTTGGCCGCTGATGGGATTACACGGCGCCAGGGAGCCAGTTGGTGGGTGTGACCCCCGCCTACTGGAATTTGGAGGATCTGGGTGGAGGATGCTCGGCCCCAATCCGAGTAGGCTTGGAGATAAATAGATAAATAAATTAATTAAATAAATAAATAAATAAAAACCTTTTGCCCAAATATAAGATTAATTTTAAATAAAATTAATTTTATTAACTAATTTCATAATCAAATTTTTTATTTTTATTTTAATACCAAATCCTTATTCCTATCCCTGCATCCAGGTAACTAATTATTACCAGAAAATTCAACAGGGCAGATAGAAATTCTACAAATTCACTCATATATCATTATAAATTGGTTTTCTATATTCTTCAGGGAAACACTTCACTTGTATCACTTTTCATCCCGTTGCTCATGGATTTGCTTGAGTGGGCGCCAGTAACATCTTCATTCATCCCTGTTGCGTGTTAGTGTAGCCCAATGGCATCTGCTAGCTCCAGGAACACGAAGAGCCTCAAATTGTTCATTAGGGTCTTGACAAAGAAGTCTGACCATCTCGCAGTTGGGTGGCCAGTCATTCTTTTGATAGACAGACAGACAACAAGCACATGGGGCAATAGTTGCTGATGTCATGGATGTCTCCCTTCTTGTACAACAGAATGTTCCTGCTGGTTTTCCATTGCAATGGAACCTTGCTTTCAGACAGGTAGCGTGTGAAGAGCCAAGTCAGTGTATTGTGGAATCCAGTCAGTAACAGCTCTAGTGTAGCAGTAGTCTGAAAATCGCATTATGTGGCCAGCCTATCTGAGGTTCAACGCCTTGGCAAACGAGACAGCATCCCTGATTCTCGATCATCAATGGAGGTCGTAACCCTGGATTCCTTCTCTCACGTGAGTGAAACATGATACTCCAAGCATAGCTCTTTCAATTCCTCTTTGGGAGACCCAAATAGAAATCTTATCCTGCTTTCATAGGTCCCAGGTCTCTGAGGCATATGTTCGTGCAGGAAGAATGGTGGAGTTGAAAATATGTGCCCGGAGCTGGAGATTCTTCATCCTCTTAACAACTTCTTCAACACTCTTGAAGACTTTCCACACAGCTCTCTTCCTCCTGTGCAGCTCAGGTGCAAGGTCGTTCGTTCATCATGTTGAGTTTTCAACCTAGGTACACATAACTGCTGCATTCAGAGATGTTTGTTCCATTGAGAGCAAATGGAATGTCAGGAACTAGTCCATTTCTCATGAACATTGTCTTCAGGAGATTCTGCTGCAGTCCGACCTTTCCACATTCATGATCAAAGTCGGCCAGCATTCATGCTGCTTGGCTAATGTTTGCTGTTATTAGAATAATGTCATCAGTGAAGTGGAGGTGGTGTAGTTGCCGACCGTGTATCATTCCTTCCCATTCCAGTCATTGCATTACGTTCTCGAGGGTGGCACTGAAGAGTTTCAGTGAAATGGTATCGCCCTGCAGAACCCTTCTCTTTACATCCATGATCGCTTCCTTGTAGAATGGTGAGATCTTGGTGGTGAATCCATAATATAAGCTTGCAGAGGATCCTGATGTACTGAGTTTGAATGCCCTTTTTGGCTAGGGCTTCGATGACTGTTTCGGTCTCAACAGAATCAAAGGCCTTCTTTAAATCATTGAATGTTAGACAGAGTGACATCTTGAACTCTCACAAAACCTCAATGAGCTTGATCACCATGTGGATATGGTCGATCACGCTGAATCCTTTTTGGAACCTGAATTGTTCTCATGGTTGTCCTTTGTTTAGTGTTCTGCCAATCTTATTCAGGATGACTCGAGTGAACAGCTTGTAGACGACAGACAACAGGCACATGGGGCAATAGTTGCCGATGTCATGGATGTCTCCCTTCTTGTACAACAGAATGTTCCTGCTGGTTTTCCATTGCAATGGAACCTTGCTTTCAGACAGGTAGCGTGTGAAGAGCCAAGTCATTGTATTGATGAGTGCTGGCAGCAGATTCTTCAGACGTTCTGATCTGACCTTGTCTGGGCCGGGTACAGTACACTTCTTTACCGACAATATGGCGTGTTGGATTTCAGAAGGGAGAATGCTGGGAACAACATATCCATCCTGTGGAATTTGGTATGTGGGCAAGTGGACTTGGCTATCGAAGAGATCTGAGTAAAATTTGTGGAGCGATAGCACAGCGGTAGGGCGTTTGCCTTGCACGCAGCCAACATGACTGACCTGAGTTCGATTCCTCTGCCCCTCTCGGAGAGCCCGGCAAGCTACCGAGAGTATCTTGCCCGCACGGCAAGGCCTGGCAAGCTCCCCGTGATGTATTCGATATGCCAAACACAGTAACAACAAAGTCTCCAATGGAGATGTTACTGGGCCCACTCGAGCAAATTGATGATCAACGGGAGGACCTTTACTTACTTACTTACTTAACCTTTTCCATTGCCCTTCTGGAAGATGTGATAGATCCATCAGGACATCGGAGGGCAGTCATCTTGGTCTTATAGTTGGCGAAGGACAGAACAAGGAGTGAAATTGTTAGATTATATGTTATTATATGTAGTTTGGGCTTGGTTATTTTTTATAAATTTTTATGACATTTTCTATAAAAGCTGCAGCAATTTAAATTCCCACCAACAATCGGCATTAATTGACATCTTTAACCAAAAGTTCATTGACTTGTTGGGGAGGAGCAGACAGACAAAGGTAGAGGGAGGAGCCTCTCAAGGGAAGCTCAGGTGCCAATGGACCCATCAGTGATTCTTGGTCAACTGGGTCAGTGCTTTCGTGCAAGGAACAGAGAATGCAAGACTGCTCAGGTCTTGTGGTGTTAAGGATATAAGAAACACCCAGTAGGAGCTCAGAGGCCTCCCTGGCTGCATTCAGCAATGCTGAGGCACTCTATGGTACTGGGAATCAAACCTGGGTCAGAGATATAGTTAAACATGCACTCAAACTGCTGTACTATCTCTGAGTTTCTGAAAATTAATTTCTAAAAATCCTCCTCACAGTGGTTTATCTGAGTCAATAATTCTTCCAAATCTTTCTATCCATAACAGCTACCTTTAAGACTTCCCCAACATTGGCTCCTAGGAAAGCAACTAGCTGTGAGATATCTCTTGTAAACATTACAAGAAAGAAATTACACCCATGAATATTAGCTTTTAAATCTTCCCACAGTAGGCAAAGCCCAAGGGTTTAATGGCGATCAATTAATGTTTTATCTTATGCCTTTACCCACCAGCCTAGGGCCAATAAATCTGCTTCCAGTGTCTCCTCATTGTCATCTGCTCTTAACTTTTCAAACATCTACACATTTCAAGGATAAAAGGCCGTGTAAAATGGTGAACTCTTTAGTAATTGATGAGATATAAAACAACCTGGTGTGGGCAGATGAGGAATCCTGATTGTGAGAGGTAGCAGCAGTGATGAATGACTACTGAACTCCACATAGGAAGTTCAGTAACTGATCAAGAGCACAGTCAGAGATAGCAAGCTTTTATCTTCAAACTTTGGGACAATATTGTTTTTTCAAGAAACCCATGAAGATGAATAAGATTTCTTGAGAGTTTTTTATTTCTATGTAAAATGGACACATTTCGGCTCTTAACTACAGCTTTTAAGTATCTAACATCTTTTTAATTTTAAATATCCATAACTAATAGCACAGCGGTAGGGCGTTCGCCTTACACGTGGCCAACATGGCCGACCCGAGTTCGATTCCTCCGCCCCTCTCGGAGAGCCCGGCAAGCTACCGAGAGTATTCGATATGCCAGACACAGTAACAACAAAGTCTCCAATGGAGACGTTACTGGGCCCGCTCGAGCAAAATCGACGATCAACGGGAGGGCCTTTACCTTACCTTTAAATGGATTATGAAAGGTGGCATACATTAAATTAGTCAAAAATAACTTTAGGAGTGCCAAGGAGATAGTACAAAGGGTAAGGCACTTGCCTTACATGCTGCCATCCTATGTTTGATACCTTGAAAGACTTAGGGTCCCCTGAGCACAGTCAGAATTCACTTGTAAACACAGAACCAGCTGGGTATGGTTCTTAACACACACACACACACACACACACACACACACACACACATACCGACAATAAATAAAATAACTTTTTTATAGCAATGGTCACAAGGATCTTCTCATTCTTTCTACTTAGAGCTTTGGTTTTAGATTTGAAAAAAGAAGCTTTGCAGTAAGTCTTGAAATCAAAAGCACAAATCCTCCAACTCTACAGTATATTGTGTATTGTGATATATTGTATGCTGAAATGTTTAATCAAGCTGTCTCTTTGAAATTTGATTTAAAGGATGTCTATTAGTATACTTAGCTTTGGGTCTCTACATCTTTTAGGGGTGGTGAGATATGTGTTTACCTTTTTTAAACATTTTTTATTTTTAAAACATTTTATTAAAAAACTATGGCATCATGATTTACATAGTTATTCATAGCTGAATTATAGGAGTCCAATGTTCCTACATCAATCCCACCACCAGTGTCAATTGTCCTCCAACAATGTCCCCAAGTTCTCTCCCACCCCCCAGTCTCCCTCCTCTGCAGGCACCAATTTTTTATTTTTTTTATTTATTTTAATAAAAAAAAATTTTAATAGCGAGACATCGTGAGGTACAGTTGCAAACTTACACATTCCTGTGCTTGGGTTTAAATTATACAATGATCAAATACCCATCCCTCCACCAGTGCCCACTTCCCACCACCACACATCCCAGTATCCCTCCCACTCCCCATCCCCCCCATCCCACCCTGGCTCTTCGGCAGGGCACTACTCTCTGTTCTCTCTCTCTCTCTTTGGGTGTTGTGGTTTGCAAAAGAAACATTGAGTGGCAATCATATTTGGTCTATAGTCTACTTTCAGCATGCTTCTCCCATCCTGGGAGGGTCCTCCCAACACCTTTATTTGGTGTTCCCCTCTTTATCTGAGCTCCCTTTTCCCTAGTATGTGTGGTTGGCCTCCAAGTCATGGAGTAGAATTCCTGGTACTAATCTCGGCCATTCTTGGGTGTTAGTTTCCTATTTTGTTGCTTTATGTTCCCCAGATGAATGCAATCTTTCTATGTCTATCCCTTTCTTTCTGAGTCATTTCGCTTAACATGATACTTTCCATGTAGTACCACTTGTATGTAAATTTCGTGACTTCGTCTTTTCTAACAGCTACATAGTACTCCATTCTGTAAATGTACCAAAGTTTCTTTAACCAGTCATCTGTTCTCGGGCACTCAGGTTTTTTCCAGATTCTGGCTATTGTAAAGAGTGCTGCAATGAAAAAACAATTGCAGATGTCACTTCGACTATACTTTTTTGCCTCTCTGGGATATATTCCCAGGAGTGGTATTGCTGGATCAAATGGGAGCTCAATTTCTAATTTTTTTGAGAATCGTCCATACTGTTTTCCAAAAGGGCTGAACCAGTCGGCATTCCCACCAACAGTGAAGGAGTGTCCCTTTCATACCACATCCTCGCCAGCACCGGTTGCTTTTGTTCTTGTGGATATGGGCCAGTCACTGTGGTGTGAAGTGATATCTCATTGTGGTTTTGATCTGCATCTCCCTGATGATTAATGATGTGGAACATTTTCTCATGTGCCTTTTAGCCATTCGTATTTCTTCTTTGTGAAAGTTTCTATTCATTTCATCTCCCCATTTTTTGATGGGGTTGAATGTTTTCTTTTTGTGGAGTTGAACCAGTACTTTGTATATCCTTGAAATTAACCCCTTATCAGATGTGTATTTGGCGAATATCCTTTCCAATTCAGTTGACTGTCTTTGTATTTTTGTCACTGTTTCTTTTGAGGTGCAGAAGCTTCTTAGTTTAAGATATCCCATTTGTCTATCTCTGTTTTCACTTGCTTGGCCAGTGGTGTGACATCTTTGAAGACACCATTAGCTTCTATGTCATGAAGGGTTTTGCCAACTTTTTCCTCAATGTACCTTATAGACTCCGGTCTGATGTTGAGGTCTTTAATCCACTTAGATCTTACTTTTGTACATGGAGTTAGGCAGAAATCTGAGCCCATTTTTTTGCATGTAGCCGTCCAGTTTTGCCAGCATAGTTTGTTAAAGAGACTTTCCCTGCTCCACTTCACTTTTCTTGCCCCCTTATCGAAGATTAGATGCTCATATGCTTGGGGGGAGATGTCAGTATATTCAACCCTGTTCCATTGGTCTACAGCTCTGCCTTTGTTCCAGTACCATGCTGTTTTAATTATTACTGCCTTGTAGTAGACTTTGAAGTTAGGGAGGTTGATTCCTCCCATTTTCTTTTTCCCAAGAATTGCTTTAGCTACTTGTGGGGGCTTATTGTTCCATATAAATTTCAGGAGTGTTTGCTCCACTTCTTTGAAGAATGTCATGGGTATTCTAATAGGGATTGCATTGAATTTATACAGTGCTTTGGGAAGTATTGCCTTTTTGACAATGTTAATTCTCCCGATCCATGTACAGGGGATATTTTTCCATTTCCTCGTATTCTCTTTTATTTCCTGAAGTAGCCTTTTGTAGTTTTCTTTGTAAAGGTCCTTTACTTCCTTAGTTAAGGTGATTCCTAGGTACTTGATTTTCTGGGGCACAATTGTGAATGGGATTGTTTTCTTCATGTCACTTTCTTCTCTTTCACTATTTGCATATAGGAAAGTGATGGACTTTTGGGTATTGATTTTATAGCCTGCCACTTTACTATACAAGCCTATTGTTTCTAGAAGTTTCTTGGTAGAGGTTTAGGATTCTCTAGGTATAGTATCATATCGTCTGCGAATAATGAGAGCTAGATTTCTTCCTTTCCTACCTGGATACCCCTAATATCTTTTTCTTTGCAGCCACCATTTTAAGTTTGGTTATTGCAGTTTAGATCTCAAGCTGGCAATATTGTTGGCAAAACTAAGAATTTGTAGAGCAGCAGTAGCATTATGGGAGCCTGCTAGAACTACAACTCTCAGAGTCACCCAGACCTGATGCATCAAAATCTCTCTTAATAAGAATCTTGGGCCATCTATGCTACATTAAAGTTAGGGAAGCAATGAAAGCATTAAAGTCTGGAAATTCTGGATCTCTAGATACTGTACGTATAAAATGGACATATAACTAACAGTGTGTAGCAAATAACATACAGTGGATTAAACATGTATGGGGTGAGACCAGGGAGATAGCTCAGTGAATTGGAGCACATGCTTTACATGCTGAAGACCCAGGTTCAATCCCCAGCATATAAGATCCCCTGAACACTGCTGGAAGTGATCTTTAAGCACGGAGCTGGAAGTAGCACCCACACATTAGAGGAAGGAAGGAAGGAAGGAAGGAAGGAAGGAAGGAAGGAAGGAAGGAAGGAAGGGAGGGAGGGAGGGAAGATTAAGTTCAGGAACACTACTGGTATAAGATTCAGTCACATAGCCATCCACTCACTTTTCCAAAAATATTTATTAAATTTTTATTAGATTGAAAGAACTGATAGTACCCTAGTTTATAGCCAGGAGAGTTTTCCAGATGTTTTGAAGCCAAATTCTATGTTACAGAGTCCATTCACCCACCAAGAGACTAAAACCTTAAAAAGTTCCCAGTGAAAGTGACTTTAAACATATTCTGAGTCATGAAATATTACTTTCCCTTCTTGGAGTGGTAAATTTCACTTACATTTTATTTTAATACAGTGATTCAGAAAAATATAGTATCAATAATGCAAACATACAGTGCTGGAAAATTAAAATATCCACTATGCCTTGACTTTAGCTCTACTCTTAGGATGCATCATATGACTAAATTCCATGAGGTACAGTCTTGCTAATGAATATTTTTGTGCTTTCAAGTGACACAACACGCAACCAAAATAGTCCCAGCATCTAGAAATGTTTTTTGGTTTGTTTGTTTGCTTATATGTTTGCAAAAAAAAAAGCCACCAGTTCTTGAATAAGAAGGTTTTCTCAGAACATTGATCTTGGGGCTGGAGTGATAGCACAGTGGGTAGAGCATTTGCCTTGCACGCGGCCGACCAGGTTCAATTCCCAGCATCCCATATGGTCCCCTGAGCACCGCCAGGGGTTATTCCTGAGTGCAGAACCAGGACTAACCCCTGTGCATCGCCGGGTGCGACCCAAAAAGCTCGAGCGGGCCCAGTAACGTCTCCATTGGAGACTTTGTTGTTACTGTGTCTGGCATATCGAATACTCTCGGTAGCTTGCCGGGCTCTCCGAAAAAGCAAAAAAATAAAAATAAAAAGAACACTGATCTTTTCATGCAATCATGGACCTCAGAAAGCCAAAGAAACTGAGAAAATAATTAGCCAAAGAACCTGAAAAAAATATTTCCTCTAAGGACATCATCATACATGCAGAAAAGAAAAAAGATTAGAAAAGCAGGAGAAAGATCATAATCAGCAATTTCAGTTGAAGGCAGTAGATGGGGACAAGTGGGGAAGTTCTAGCTAGTGAATTGACACACTGGATCTGATATATACCCATCTCTTCATTACTGATAGACTGAGTCTCAAAAGATTAAATCTAGGTTTTCCACATCACTGTGGAATTTAAAGCCATTCTATGTCTCAAAAAAAAAAAGTTACCTACTTTTAAAATGATTTAAATTAATAAAAAACGATAACCTGTGGCCAGAAAAAGAGAGAGCACTATAATCAGGGTGGGAAGAGAATGTTGTAGAAGAATGTTGTTTTAGCATAAATTGAAATTTGATGAAGACTCATATAGTCCCAGAAGAGTCAAAAGAAATCTTGAAAAAGAACAAAGTTAGAAGATTCACACTTCATGATTTCAAGATTTCCTACAAAGCTATTCTAATGAAGTCTATGTGGTTCTGGCATCAGTATAGACAAATATATTAATGAAATACAACTAGAGTCTAGAAATAAACCCTCACATTTATGAGCAATTTATTTTGACAAAGGTGTCAAGACAATTCAATGGGGAAGGCACAGTCTCCTGAAGAAAAAAAAATGGTGCTGACCCCTAATTCACACCAATTAACTCAAAATGAATGACAGACTTAAAGAGCTAAAGGTATAAAACTCTTAGAAAAAAAGTAAATATATCTTGATAATCTTGAGTTAAGGTAATGTTTCTTAGTGAGTACACAAAAAGAAAAAGCAACAAAAGAAAAGATAGGTAAGTTGAACTACATCAAAATTTAAATGTGTTTAATAGTGGTCTTCAAACTCCAAACCAGCTACATGGGAAATATCCTAGGAAAAAAGAGACAAGCACTATACAGAAATAAAGAATCCCCCCCAAAAAAAGTATGAAAAGCTAAATTTAAAAAAAAAAAAAACAGAAAAACCTCACCAAGGAGTCATACCCAACAGATGCCACCATGTCGCCTCACCCATCAGTTCTGCTCTTTAGATTCACGACCTATATCTCCCAGTAGATGCAGGCCAAGCAGCTGAAATTCATGAACACACTAGTGTCCCTCCCCTCCCCTTGTTCCCACCTCTTGTGAAAACTCTGGGGCACACTAGGGAGGAGGGTGGGCCATATCCCCACCCTGCCGAGTCTCCAGTGGAACTGATGACCCCTGGCCAACAGCCTATCATCTAACTTCAGGGCTTCACCAGAATCTCTGCAGAATCATCCCGGTTCTACAGATCCTAAAGTTTCTGGGCTCTACTGGCTGCATAATTCCTGGAAAAGTACACCAAATTAGATGAGAAAGTAATGCAGAAGCCAACTAAACTCAACAAACAAAAACAGTACCCCAAAAGACTCAACTAATGACAAACAGCTTGGTAATTCCTCAGACAAAAACGCAACAACCCCATGGTGAGATAGAACAATTTTTCACAGATTTCCTTTTCCTGAACTACTTTTGGTAATTCCTTTAGTCGTTTGCTTGTAACTAACAATAAAAAACAAATTACTATGTCCTGCTAAAAGGATAGCAATAGGGGTGGTTGAGACAATGAGGAAATGGAGAAGGGAGAGTCACTCAGGTGGTGGGATTGGTGTTGAAACATCCAAAGACTGTAACAACTGTATTATGAACAACTTTGTAAACCAGGGTTTTAAATAAAATTTTTTTTTAAATGTTAACCTTACGAGGGGCTGGGCAAATAGCAATTCAAAAGAACTGAGCAGTGCGTACTTCCCATGCAGAAGACCCTGAATTCGATCCCCAGTACTGTATACCCCATGTAAAACCACAAGTCAAAGAATGAACTTTCAGGCCCACCCTGTCAAGCAGAATATCACTGGGTGTGACTCCTGGTTCCCCTGATCCCAACATTACTGGGGAAATGTACCCCACAAAAAATTTCTCCAAATTAGACTTTCGCTCATAATCATAATGAAATATTAACAGATGACAGATTGTAATCCGTATGCCTAAAATTTTTATAAAATTATAAAACAATGTTAGTTCAAAAGAACTTAGTAATAAAAATTAAAATCTAACACTTACATTTTGCAAATAAATGAAATGACAATGAAAAGCTCCCAGATACTATTGGTGTTATAGAGTTAGATCTGGAGTTGAAACAAAACATGTTTGATAAAATTAGGGAAAATGTAGATGAATGTTTTCTCAAGTCAACTTAAGGGGATAATCTGAATACCTAAGGATAAAGAATTAATCTTATTGATTTGTTAAATATTTATTGGAACTACTAGGTACTGTGGCTTTATTTATCAAAAGTCACCACAAATGGGCACTGGTGGGGGGATGGGTACTCAATCATTGTATGACTGAAATGTAATCATGAAAGTTTGCAAATTTGTACCTGTATCTCACAGTGATTCATTTTTTTAAATTTTTTTAAAAAGTCACCACATACAATATTTTAAAAACTAACAAAACTAGGAAAAATTATTTGCAGTGTCCTTGCTAAAGAAAATATACCCTTAATAAATATAAAATTTTTAAAAGTTCTTAAAAATCACTAGAAAAAGTGAAGTAATAAAGCAACAGATAGAAAGCTGATATACATAGTTCATAAAAGAAAATGTTTCCGAACTAAATATGGATATATGAAAACTGACTCTTGTGATAGTATAGAAATGGAGACTATTTTATAAAATTCCACAGGTAATTAACATACAAAAAATATTGTAATTAACATACAAAAATGTTACTTACAAAGCAGAATAAATAACAAGATTGGCAAGTGTACGGTTAAAGGAGCATTTTCTTACACTGCTCTTGGAAATTAAACTTGCCATATATCTGAGTCTTGTTCTCTTGGTCTGTCAGCTTTAACTCAGTTATATTGTGGTAACAAACAACCTCTAAATCTCAGCGACTTGCAACAGTGAAGGTTTATTTTTCACTCCTGTACTTTTTTGCTGCTGGCTAAGTGTGGGATTGTTCCAAGTGTCTTCTTCACTTTGGGCCCCTAGAATGCTAAACAGAGCAGGTTGTCATCTGGCATAGGAAAAGGCACAGAACTAGAATCAGCAATGATTCTTGAAACTTTTGCTAGGAAGTAGTACTGCTTGTCTCCCCTTGTCCAATACAAAGCATGTCTCTAGGCCTGATGAAAATGGGACAAAAAGCTGGAATAGAGAAGGGATAGCTAAGAAAAAGATGGCTGGAGGAATCGGTCGGGATAGGAGATGTGTGCTGAAAGTGGATAAAAGACCAAACATGATAACCTCTCAGTGTTCTGTATTGCAAACCATAATGCCCAAAAGTAAAGACAGATTATGGAGAATCATGTCTGCCATGGAGGCAGGGGAAGGGTGGGAAAGGGGGAGTATACCAGGGATATTGGTGGTGGGGAGTGTGCACTGGTGGAGGAATGGGTGTTTGATCATTGTGTGATTGTAACCCAAACATGAAAGCTTGTAACTATCTCAAGGTGATTCAATAAAATTTTTAAAAAGTAAAAAAAAAAAAAAGAAAATGGGACAAAAAGAGAATCTGAAAGAATACAGCTAAAGTAAGATAGCAAATACTGTGATAAAATTATATATTCTTTCTTAATTTGCCTTTTGAACACAAAAGATTTTTCACTTTCCACTATTCTGCATAAAAAATATACTCCTCCATATTCCAAGGAAAAAAATAATCTCATTGAAAGCTCATGATGCCTTGAGATCTAAAATCCAGTGTATTTTTTGATAACTTTTGTAACTATTTTATAATTTTTCTATTCTTGATATGAAGACCTGTGAACTAAAGACAAGTTATTTGTACATTACCTATGCCAATGGTGTGTGTGAGAGAGGGGGAGGGAGAGAGAGAGAAAAAGAGAGAACAAGAAATGGGGCTAGAGGAATAGGACAACCAAAACAAATATTCCCCTGTGGAAAGAGAAAAGATAAAATGTACATATCAGTTTTGGCCTATAAACTTTGAAATCCTACTGGACATTTGTTTCAAAACCTCTTTAATCTAGGATTGAAAATCCATTATTCTTCATGGTTGCTTCCTTTTGAAAATCCTTTTCAATCAAAGCCTTTCTTGCCCACATTTGAAGATGGTACCAAAGAACATGTCCCTTTTAAGGGATGAGTAGTTTTCTTCTCATAGAAGATTAAGACATTAAAAATAATTTTAAATTTTGCAGTCTCAGACTCTTTAATCATGCTGACTTTCTGGTGATAGGACTCTTTTGAAAACATATGTTTTTAATCTTTTTATGTCAAAAATAGTTTTTTATCTTTATTTCAATCAGCAACATCTATACTTGGAACTCATAATTCTTTTGAGATATGCCAAAACATGTTTCAACTTCATAATACATGACTTATAAATGAAATCAAATCACATCTTCCAATTATGCACATCCTGAAACTTCTAGGCTCTATTTCCTTTGAATTCTCTTTGCATAGTGGCCAACTCTGTTCTGAGATACTTCATTCTTTCAGTACACTTCCCAAGCAACAGGCTCACACTATAACATTCTATTTCCCCTCAAGTTTATTAAATTTATTATCTGCTTTCCAAACTGTTGAAGGCAACAGTTTTACCAAGTGTTCTGGAATTAACCACATATTTTAGATTTTGATGTTGATTTTGTCATGTAGCACCATTTTCTGTGCTGACCAAGTTTGCTAAATTTTGCTTCCAGAAAAAAAAAACCCAAATCCCAGTTACTTATATCAGTAAAAATTTATTCCCAGTTTGCAATCATGCTGGCTGAAAACTAGCTATGGCTGTGTTCCCTGTGTCTTCATTCTGTGATTCAGGCTGAAGGAGCATCCCCCATCTGAGAACTACTGTTCCCACAGCATATGGAAAGTGTGATAGCAGAAATAAGTGACTTTCGAGGGTTTTACTAGGAAAAGGAACACATGATCTTTACTCATCTTCTGTTGGTCAAAATAAGTCATATGCCCAAGCCTAACTGCAATGAGAGATTCTGCAAGGTTTTCCCATGGGAATGGGTCCGGGGACGGATATGGTGTTGCAAGGATGGAAAGGGAGGCACTGGTTAAAGCTAGTACATATTCCACATCTCCTCCACAAAAGTATGAGTTTAATTAATAACAGGGCCTCATGGAGTTTCTGAAACAACAATACTCACTTATTTCTCTTTTCATTTCTCTCTCAATTCTTCCCTCACAACCCTGAGACTTTAACATCCTGTGATCCTGTCTATCACCTCCACAGCTGGTGAATAAGGAATAGAAAATAAACATAATGGAAATAAACATTAAAATATCTCAATTACCAAAGCAGAGAATATGTAGAAAGAGCTGGTCCTGGTATGACCTAGAATTTATAGGCCAGCCTTTTGCCCTGTATCTTCCCCACATAAAATATGTGTGTGTGTGTGTGTGTGTGTGGTGTGTGTATATGTGTGTATATGTATATATATGTATGTATATATATGTATATATATGTTATGTATCCATTTTGGGTTGGATCAATAGCATAGTGGGTAGGGTATTTGCCTTGCAAGCGGCAGATCTGGCTGACCCAGGTTCGATTCCTCCACCCCTCTCAGAGAGCCAGGCAAGCTACCGAGAGTATCTCACCTGCACGGCAAAGCCTGGCAAGCTACCCGTGATGTATTCGATATGCCAAACACAGTAACAAGTATCACAATGGAGACGTTACTGGGCCCGCTCCAACAAATCGATGAACAATGGGAGGACAGTGACATTGACAGTATCCATTTTAATTTTTTTTTTGCTTTACTTAAACACTGTGATTTGTTATATGTCCATTTTAGAGTCATTGCAATCATTTGGAAATTCAGGTGTTGTTAAGGTTTTTGTTGGTCATCATTATCAAAAGGTAAAGATGATGTATTTGCTTAAAATAACTTACCCTGCATTAATCTGTGCTCACAAAAACAAAATAAATTTCAATGCTTACTGCAAGACTATCTCTCAGCTATCATTTGCCTTACTTCCTGAATTTTTTTTGAGCCATTGCCTAAACTTGAGCTTTCACCCTGCAATAACCAAAGAAGCTGGATTGTCTGTGGTTGTTCTGCTCTATAAGCACGAGGATAGACCAGCCAATAAGCAGCCAGGAAAAAAACAGCTGGAGTATAAAGTTTCCCCAAGGCAATATTACTCACCTATCTATTCAAGAATGTTCTCTATTACAGATCAAGACAGTATCTGTCTAGAGTTATCAAATACTATTTAGCCGTTTCCTCCCTCTTCATTCTACCATGTTATTCAACCACAGGATATAATCATTTGTAACCCAAGTAGGTAAACTTTATTTCATCTGCACTCTCTCTATCTCTCTATCCTATTGTTGTTCTTTAATAATGATAAGGCTTTCCTTAGTAAGTCATTTCTCTCTTTGCAAATTGAAAACAAAACTAGATTCAAGCTTCAAGTGTGATGCCTTTATTTAAGCACCTGTCACCTTGGGTCTTCAAGCACATAGTTCATCCAGTGATGAAATTCACACCAACTAGACTAGAATATGAAGGAATTGTTGTGAACTAAACTGAGGATATTGAGTGTATGTGTGTATATATATAATGTATGTATGTGTGTATATATATATAGAATATTCTAGGACAGTCTTATAAAAAGGTCACATATTGATCCAAAGCACCACAATGAAAGGAGAGCCTGAGAACTAGACTTTTCCTTCATGCAATTCTTGGCCAGTGGTATGCCAGAGTCAACATATATCAGCTTGAGAAAACTTAAATTTTCAGGAATTTAGAGAACCAAATAATAATTTGTTGGTAACATAAAACTAGTCCATTTATATCATAAGTGCAAGTGTTAAAGTATTCACACCAAGAGGATGTACTTAGACTAAAGGAATGGATGAGAGCTACAACCAAGGTTTTTATTGTCAGAGGGCCAGTTTTTAAACATGTAGCAAGACACCATTATTCTGTCTCAGTGGTTGCTGTCCTCAAGTTCAAGTTCCATGGCTATGAGAGCTTCTCAAGCTCCTTCCCAGGATATGTGCTTTCAGATTCTGTTTAGAAAGCAGCAAGTATGCACTGAGAAAGTCATTAGCTATCACTAGCCATGGGCCACAAATTCTGTTCAAGTTATATTTTGTTTCTAATGTGATGCTCAGAAGTGGTCCACCATGGACATTCATAGTCAAGACTTTATCTTTGATTTTTTTCTTTTAAGTTTTTTCTATTTCTTATATTGATAAACAGGATCTTAAATAAAAGTAAGAGCATCCATTAAAAGAAGAGCCCTGAAGCTTTACTTGCCCCTGGTATCACAGGTTATGTGTAAATAGAGAGTTGCTGAATCCTTCATAACATTGCTTTATATTTCTTTGGAAAGACACCATAGTGAAGACATCCATGTAGGAGGATCAGAAAACCAGGTTGGTCTGAATCCACTTCTGACACTGACTTACAGTGTGACCTAGAAAAAAGACACCAGCTCTCCTGAAGGAAGACTACACTGCCCTGATGATTTTCAAACAGCTAGTTAATAGACCCTAGGGCTTGTGGTAGTGCTTTGGGGATATAGAGGAAAAGAAGAAGGAAGGAAGGAAGGAAGGAAGGAAGGAAGGAAGGAAGGAAGGAAGGAAGGAAGGAAGGAAGTTATAACAAGGAGTATGTGAAATATACCTTCCTTCTTTGAATCCTAGTGATCTCATTAAAGTGCTTCTTTGTCTCCTTATTTCCTTAAAATTGAAATTTATATCTAGAGGCTGCATCAGTGTGAAAAATAGAATGAAACTCAGAAAATGGGCCACTTTACAGTGGACCTGCAAAGAAGATAATGTCCGAAGATTGTACTTGAAGATTTAACATAAGGAAAATCGTGAAGTTAATACTTATTCATTCTTCTTCATTCTATTTTTGTGTGTATATATATGTATATGTATATACAGAGAAACCAAATTCTAGGATTTGATTATATTGATTATATTCTTCCTTTTTATGTATATATACATACGTATACATATATATACATAAGAAAGGTTATTTCATAGGTTATTTCATAGTATTTATCTCCATTAGAATATACTTGAATCTGGATGTTAGTCTCCCGTTTTGTTGCTTTATGTTCCCCAGATGAATGCAATCTTTCTGTGTCTATCCCGCTCTTTCTGACTCATTTCGCTTAACATGTAAGCGGGAGACTAACACCCAGGAATGGCTCAGATTAGTACCAGGAATTTTGCTCCATGACTTAAAGGCCAGCCACATGTGCTAGGTGAGAAGGAAGCTCAGATAGAGAAGAGAGCACCAAATAAAGGGTGTTGTGAAGACCCTCCCAGGGTGGGAGAGACATGCTAAAAGTAGTCTATAGACCAAACATGATTGCCACTCAATGCCTCTCTGGCAAAACACAGTACCCAAAAGAAGAGAGAGAGAACAAGGGGGAATGCCCTGCCACAGTGGCAGGGTGGGACGGGGGGGAGGGGGGGGGGAGGGATGCTAGGACCCGTGGTGGGGGAGGATGGGCACTGGTGGAGGGATGGGTACTTGATCATTGTATAACTGAAACCCAAGCACAAAAATTTATAAGTCTATAAGTGTACTTCATGGTGTTTCACTAATAAAAAAAATGATAAAAAAAATAATAATATACTTGAATCTTTTATTATCCTTCTTGTGATGATACAAAACATTCATAATCATTGTCTGGCTTCATTGCCTAGTTTCATTAATGCTTTAGAGATTATAAAAGAATCCAAATCTATCACTTTGCTTATCAGCTAAAATTTTTCTATACAGAGAAACTACTTCTCTTTGACATATTATCCAAAGGAAAATAATTATACAAAGAAACCAAGTTAAATATTTGATATTTTCTCTTTATTTCCTAGCTTGAACATAATAAGGCAATTATCTGGCAACCTCCATAAGTTTTCTATGAGATTTCTTTTCTTTTATTTGTCATCACTTTTGAACATATGCATTAAAATCTACTTAGTGTGTTTTGATCCATTGTAATAATTATTCCTATGGATGACCAACTCTTCCCATTATTTAAATAATGGAAATTTATTCAGTAGTCTTTTGATGATCCTTTGATGCACTTGTAGCAGTACTTAATGCTTCTTCGATATCTAGTATGACAAAATAGTCTGGGCTTATTTTGAACCTGTTCTCCTGTACTAGTATCAGTTCTCCAAGAATCTCAGTGAGGAATGATAACACAGTTCATAATCTTAATATCAGAGATGCTCAACGCTTCATAGGCTTATCGTTATTTCTATAACTTTTCAAAGATAAGAAAATATTACAAGGAAATATACAGTCACAATGGCATTTCAAATTCAGAATTAGTACTTTCACTTAGCCTCATTCATCATATTTCTTTCAACCATGCCAAAAATCTTCAATACCAGTAACATAATCACCCATTTGATTCATTCCGTGATATACACACAGCAGTTTCTCAGTAACAGTGTTGCTACAATATTGATTCCTTAATAAAAGTTAAGAATTTTTAAGTTCTTCTTTAAATTTTGGAAAATATGTAGAAAAAAATAGTTTTCTTATAATCTTTTCTTGACTTTGAATAGCATTTCAATAGCATTCCTTACTCTTTTCTTTCCTTTCTCTCCCTCTCTCACTCTCTCTCTCTTCTTATTTCTTTTTCTTTCTTTATGCTATTTTTTTTTTATTTTTGGTATATTCTTGTTTTATGAAAAAAATACATTCTGAAATAAAAATATCAGGGCAAAGATATAGTAGGTACAGGTAAAGTGCTCACCTTACTCACAGTTAAGTGGGGTTTGATCCCTGACACCACACATGGTTCCCCAAGCCCTGCAAGGAATGATCCCTGAGTGTAAAGCCAGGAGTAAGCTCTGAGAACAGCTAATATGACCCCAAAGCCAAAAAGTAAAATAAAATAAGATGCCCAAGTTAAGTAGATGCTCTATTACATCCATAGATAAATAATTTTTGCTTTAAGATTCTTTGAAAGGTCTCATTCTATTTGTTTTGGCTGTCTGCCATTTCATTCTTAAACATAGTTCTGTTGTGGGTAACTCTGGTAAGGTGAGGAGAAAGAGAGGTAGCCTCAAGAAAATAATACTTCCGTCTCTCTGTTAGGTTCATCTCTTTCACCCCAGAAAAGGACTGACTTGGATCAGAACGGTAAAGTCGTCTAGGAGCACGTATGTGTCACATCCCAGGAGGAAGCTGTCAAGCCATGCATGAGGTCCATCAACTTGTTCTGCAACAAGTGAACTCAGGCTAATCTCCACCACCCCAGTCCAGTTAGCAGGGAGCTGTGGATTCAGGCTGGAGTGAGGAGTTCCTCTTTGTAGGAAAGAAAAAGTCAGTCCTAACGTTGGCAAAATCATTCCAGGTTCATTGTCTTGCTCACAGAAAATAATTTCAGCAGGAGGTAAGATAGTAAAGCAACAGAGTTCTATTAAAAGAAGTTTACTTAGGGGTTGGAGAGATAGCACAGCAGGTAGGGCATTTGCCTTTCACACGGCCAATCTGGGTTCGACTCCCAGCATCCCATATGGTCCCCTGAGCACTGCCAGAAGTAACTCCTGAGTGCAGAGCCAGGAGTAACCCCTGTGCATTGCCGGGTGTGACCCAAAAAGTAAAAAAAAAAATTTACTTAGAGAAATGTGAGAGGAAAGGAAGAGTGATACATATTCAAGAGAGAACACAGTTTCTCCAGAGTGGAAATAGCAGAGAACGACTGTTGGGAGAAAGTGGTATACAATTCCTCCAAACTGTCTTGGTCTAAAGTTATCTGCATGTATAAAAATTAATCTGGGTATTTTAATGTGGAGGAAAGCCTTGGACACTTCATGGCCCTTTCATATTCTTATCATGACTTACAGCTTCTCCAGTAGCTTCTGTTCTAAAGGGTTCTACCGTTCTACCTGTCCTTGAGTGGTATCTCAGTTTTCTGCATCTGGATGGTACCTCAGTCTCTCCATTTCCAAGTAGTTCAGGATTTGCATCTCAAAGAAAATGTGTTTTTATGTCTTTGAACTATTTCAGGGGTAGGCAATTTCTTTTTTTTTTTTAGTTTTTTTTTATTATTATTATTGAATCACCATGAGGTACAGTTGCAGACTTACAAACTTTTGTGCTTACGTTTCAGTCATACAATGATCAAGTACCCATCCCTCCACCAGTGCCCATTCTCCATCACCAGTGATCCCAGGATAAGCCTATTATTTCCCAAAATCTTATTACCAGGGACCCCCTAAATATCTGCTTGCAATAGTGTTTTCTAGCCAGATTTTGTATTTTGTAGTAAAGTGTATGGCTTTCTTTTCCCCACTGTAGATATTGGATTAAATATTAGACAACAATTACTAATATTTTGGTGGGGCCTTACTAAGAGATATGAACCGAGTACTATGTGCTGAGCACTAATTGAATCTCCCTTACAGCCCTGTGACATAGATATTGCTATCTAGATATTTTAGAAATCAGAAATGCCTTCTGTGGAATCCTTTGCCCAAAAAAATATGGTCAGCAAGTATCAAAGCCACAAAGAATCCCTCCCTCAGAATTAAAATTAAAAGAAAATACTCTTCCCAAATACCAGTTTCCAACATCTCATTTTTTTTCTTACTGCTCTTATTTTAGGCCAGACTTTGGGGGAGAGGTAATTTCATGGCCAGAGAGACAACCCAGGGATTAAGGCACTTACCTTCCACAAAGCAGAACCCTTATTTGATCCCCAACATTGAATAGTATAAGAGGTAGGGTAATTGCCATGCATACAGCTAATCTGGATTTGATCCCCAGTATCCCTGGGGCGCTGTCAAGAGTGATCCCTGAGCACAAAACCAGGATTAAGCCCTAAACAACAGTTGGTTATATCCCAAAATCAAAAAATAAAACCCTCAAAATTTGATCCCCATCATGGCTTATGTTCCCCCAGCATCACCAGAAGTAGCTCCTCCACTGCCAAAAAATATATATAATCTCTAATAAAAGTGAAAATAAACTAGAAGTGTCATTTAACCAAATGCAAGTCATTTAAACAAAAATTATCAACTGCTGCTCTGTCCAGCTTTCCCTGTTCTGCCACCTTTTCTCAATCCTTTTCCACATAGGACCCTGAATAAAAGGCCCAATGGCTGGCCCCCTAGGAAGCTCTAATGGAAAGTGTTGAACATAACAACGTGCAGTGGAAGACTTCTTATTTCCTGGTGGGAATATAATCAATCTTGGATCTATGAGCAGACAGTGGGAGACAGTGGAAAAGAGGGGGTTATCCTCCTACTTTCCAACAGCAGATACAGCCAGTCCCCTTTTGAGAGGACAGTGAGTAGAATCCAGAAGACAAAAAAGTTGACCATTGTCAAGCTGTTTGATCACACCCATAGATGACAATGTTGTAAATTGCCTATGTTGATAAGAAAAATACTGTAAGACAATAGGTACCTACCTGACCAATGTTCCATCAGAACTGTATTTGGAAAAAGTTCTCCCAAAATGTCTTCATAATTAAATGTTCCTTTTTTGTCAGTTGCTTTTCTTTCATTTCATTAACATTCATATGGCAGTTGGAATCAGTTTCAAGAGCTGATTGCCTGTGGCCATTTTAAGTAGAAGTCCTCTATATGCTAAATAATTTAATCTTCACAACAAAGCTATGAGGCAAAGGTCAATTTTCTAAATTGTCAAAGTCAGGATTTGACCAAGATTACAGGGCTCTTAAGTGGCAAAAGTTGAATTCAAAAGCCCCTGCTCCTATTCCTCCCTACCAAGAGCGTTGTTTAGGAGTAATGCCCTATAGGAGTATTGACTCTGGAGAGAAGTCATTCTCACCTCCCAGGGATAGATTTGTACCTATTAATGTACTAATCTCTAGCCTTTTTTTTCTTTTGAAGCAAGGTGCTTCTTCCACAAAGACCACCCAGGTCTGGTGAAACCAACTAAAGGTAAATATGAAATGAGGACAACTGTCTTATCCCCTAAGCTGAAAGATAAGGTCTTTTTACATTTGGTTGACTTTTCTACCAATAACCTAACTCTTCCTTTGTTTAGACGTGTGAATAGAATGGTATATTGTCAGGTATACGCCTATAGGAAAAGGGATAATAAAGGGTTAATAGGAAACAGCCAATTTTGACTCAACTCTCCAACCTGTATTGATATGGAAGAGAAGGCCTGACAGTGGGGATTTAAAGCAGATCAAAGATCAATATTAGACAAGGACAACTGGCCTTGCTCCAAAACCGAAAGATAAGGACATTTTATTCTCAATTTACCCTTCCCCCAAAAGCCTGACCTTTTCTTTGTTTAAGTTTGTAGATAAGATGGTGCATGCTTTAGAAAGCAGCCTACAGGGAATTTTATTGTTCATTCCTGTGTCCACTGGTCTACAGCCACTCTTTTTACCCTTTTCTTTATGGTTAAAAACCACTTTTCATGGCCATGCAGTGAGGATATGAGTCCATCATCTTCCGGCCTATTGACTTATTGACAATATCTTTCCTGGTCTATTACTGTATCTCTTTTTCATTTTCCTCTAAGCAATGGAACTGAATCTTCAGTACAGAATTCATGGTGATATCATTAGTGTCCTCTATGTTAAGAGCATCCTAGTTGTTCTCTCTATGTGAGATCTTTCCCAAGGGAAAATTCTGTCCCTGAAGGCATCAAAGGTAGTGGTTTCAGGAAGAAAGCACGAATAAGCTGGTGTTGCTTTCATGTCAGCCATTCAAAGCACAAGCTCAGCTTAAATCTACCCCACCAGATTTCTATGGTTATGAGGTACAAGAGCAAAACTGAGGTTTGATTTCCCAGTTTCTCCCGAAAGGTACTGGGCTTATCAACAACACAAAAGCAAGGATTTCAGTGAAAGAAGATAATATTTGTTCTCCACACCAAAAGTTGAAGACCATAACAGGCATGCTTCTAAGTATAAGCAATGACTGACCTCAACTTATAAATATTGGTGGGATCTTAACATTTTATTTTCCTTCCCTTGATCCTGGTTTAGACTATCCAGCACTGGCACAGAATGAATTATAGCTGTCCATCAGTTCCTGCTCAGGCCCACACATTGGGTGCTTGATGGAAGAGTTCCAAGTCCTCAGAAATACTAATCCCTGTTGACTTGGGTGGAACACCCAAAGCCTAAGTCACCACCATGAGATGAGATTGTGGCCAGGCTAAGAATGCAACCAAGCTCTCCTGGCCCCTAAGTCTCTCCATCCTCCAGAGGACATATTCACCCTCCGCTGGACTCATACCCACAATTCCTCCACAGAAACTTCTCCTAGCTGTAACTTCTTTTTAATCAGGTCAAATAAAAATGTTTTTAATTAACTGCCTTGGTTTTTATGCCTCACACCCAGCTGCTTTTTGCAATCTGGCAAGTCCCATCTGTCTGTGTTTTAGCAGGCTGCTTCTGCATTCACTGCTCCTTTCCCATCCTTTTATTATGCAACCCCTGGGTACCCACGACATTATCTGAGGTGCTGGGGAGACAAGATACATAAGGAACTACAGTACAGAAGGGGTGGCAGCACATCAACAGAGAGCCCAATACAGCCTGATAAGGATTATATCCACAAGATGTGCAGAAATAGGGGTAAATGATGACTCCGCTGCAGGGAATCAAGTGAGACTTCACAGAGGAGTTGGCTTTGTGCCCTAAGGAATGAATTGACCAAATGGAGGAGAGATTTATTTTATAGAAGGAAATAAACAACAGAGAGCTTCCCGGTGTTAACAAAAGAGGAAAATAAATGAATAAAATACTACCCCTGCATAAAGAACAAAAAAATGGGGATTAGCCAACATCCTCTTGGGGTCTGCAAATCCTATCAGGACTGAATAAACTGCAATCATTTGTTAGTGCTAATTCCCCAAATCTGACCAGCACAAAGTTTAAACAGTCTCTGAGAAAGGGAATTTTGAAGGAGATGTGAGAGACAGAATACACTTCGACTTTAAGGCACTTAGTGGAAAGGAACTTTGGCTGACCAAGAACAAAGAGAAAGGAGATGAGATGAGAGAAAAAAATGCCACAAGTGAGTTTACCTAATGCTAATTTATACTTAGGTACCCCAACATGCTGAGAGTTGTCTGAAAGTAGCCCAGGGGTCATTCTGAGAAAGCCATTCCTAACTCCAAGCAGCTAGTTTAGCAGCCTACAGACCAGCATTAAGGTCAGTTCCCTTAATCATCTAGCATCCCCTGCCCACCTCTTCAAGATCAAAAATGAAATATTCCTCAAGGATCCATTTCCCCCTGAATACTAAGCATTTGTTGAACAGACAAAAGGAAAGGAAATCCAGTGCAGGTTGGAGAGGGGTCAAATGGAGAGGACAGACAGAGCTGTATGGGGTAGCACCGAGAGTTCAGCCCCACCTCACAAAAGTTTCTAAGAAATACTGAAAGAGGCACAGAAGGCCCAGACAGTTGAGCCTGAGTCAACCCATAGAATTATGAGAGACATTATGAGATTGATGCTTAAGCCACTAAGTTTGAGTGTTGACTTTGAAGCAAAAACAGGTCATTAAACCACTATGCAATGCAGTTCCCCATGACTTTCTAAGGAGCCCAAGAATGTGGCTCAGTGGAAAATAATCTGCCCTGTATTGATTTTATATGGGCACAAGTTAGTCCCTGACACCACCCCACATTGATATACGATCCTCAGCCCTGCCACATGCGTGACCCTGAGTCAGTAATGCAACAAAACTATGACAACAATAAAGGTGTGGAAATGAAAAAAAGACCAAAAAATAAAATAAGTGTAATAAGTGTTCACTGAATTGGGTGAATTCAAGGCTTTACCCTCTAGATTTTATTGTCTTCTCTCCTTCTGTATGAAACTTACATAATATGTAAAAGACTGAGATTCAAATTGGTTAACGACCTACCCAATATTTGCATAGCTAGTTAGAAGGTAATGGACCTGAATGCAATTCAAATGCTAAATGCCTACACTGCATCCTCTTCCTGCATCCTCTTCGGTAGCCCAGACCAACCCTGAAACACCTCTCCAGCCTTCCAACCTCACTATCTGCTCATGTAGACCGGGCTTAGTATTCGGAAAGATTCTCTCAACACATAGACACACACACACACACACACACACACACACACACACACACACACTAACAATCCTAAAAGCAAGGGCAGCTTCTTCTAATCTTCAGCCCCCATGGCTTCAAAAATAGCACTGATCACACAAGGATAACCTAATAAATGCCTGTTGTTTAAAACATAGATTCATTGATTACAATAAAAATAGAGCAGATTGAAATTCTCCAGAAATGTGCTGTGCACCAAGATTTGCTTCATGTGGGTTTATTCTGGTTACTCTTTTTACAGAGGCCTGAAGTAGTAAGAACTGTTTCTGTGTGTTTTCTAGATTAGTGTCATTGAGTCTCTGATGGATGATGTGAGATGTTACAAAAATTTATTTAGCTTCCCAAAATCTCCTGAAATAAGAGATAGCAGATCGCAAGTCCACAATGCCCTATCCAAGCCAGCTTTTCCTCAAAGCTGATAGCCTTAGATTGAGGCTATTCTTAGCTATTTAATTAAATTGAAAGAGTTTGTTATTTTGTCTTAATCAATGTTGATTATGTCAACTAAGCATGCCTGCAATGCCTCTTCCAGCATGACAGGGTGAAAAAAAAGCAGCAAGTCCAATTCGTATGACAGGGCTTCTGGGACATATGTCCCAAAGCAAGACAGACTAAAATTCTCAGTCCTCTTACAACGTGAACTTAATTTGGGGTCTAGAGAAAAATCAAGACATCAAGAACTAAAGCACATGGAGGCCAGCCGCATACTCTAGGGGGAAAGGCAGCTCAGATAGAGAAGGGAGCACCAAATAAAGGGTGTTGAGAAGATCCACCCAGGATGGGAAATGCATACTGAAAGTAGACTATAGACTGAACATGATTGCCACTCAATTCCTCTTTTGCATACCACAGCACCCAAAAGGAGAGAGAGAACAAAAGGGAATGCCCTGCTACATGGGGGGGGGGAGGATGCTGGGAGCATTGGAAGTGGGGAATGGGCACTGGTGGAGGGATGGGTACTCGATCATTGTATAACTAAAACCCAAGCACAAAAATTTGTAAGTCTACAACTGTACCTCATGGTGTTTCACCAATAAAAATTTTAAAAAAAAAAGAACTAAAGCACATATATTTATTAAGCACATGCTATCAGTGAAGCAATCTGCTTGCAGAATGCAAGAAAAAGGGGCAAACATCTAACATGCAATATGTTTATTACATTAGAAAACACTTCCTAGCATCAGCTCATTCAGTCCCCACAAATACTCCTGAAAATAAGATAGAGACAACACTATTTTACAGAAAATTGAGGTCATGATAAGCTGCTCTATTTGATGTCACCAGTACACAATGAGGCCATGACTTTAAAAGGACATTATGAACAACATGTGGCTAAAGCTAGTATATGTAGGTAAATAAAGAAGAAGAAAATGAATGTAGTCTAAGGAAGGTGCTGCTCAGACTTGTAGGTTGGCCACCTGCCCTGCCCATTGCCCACTGAGTATCTGAGAGCAGCAGAATGGAGAGTTCAACAGCAGACTGAGCACCCTCATGGACATAGACTTTCTTGCTCTCTCAAGACCCCCAGGTCTACATAAGGGCAAGAAGGTGCTGTCCCTCTCCTTCTCACAAAGAAGACACGTGGCTAAAGGACTGAGCAGGCAATTCACAATTGCACAGAAGGGTCATGTCGACTCCACATCAGAATTCTGCCTTCCAAGACATGCTGCCTTTGGCTGTGTTTTCTTTCAAAGAATCCAAGGGTCTTAGGAATGCTGTCGTATTTAAGACCTGAATTCCAATTGCCCTCTCAAGCCTTTCACATGGAGCAACACTGTGGGTAGGGTAATGGTTGCAGAGTAAGGGCAACATATTAAAAGTCTGCATGGCCATCCTTAAATTTTACTTTCCACAGACTCCAACACTGGAATACTTATAATCCTTGGAGTTCTTGGTGGAGCAAAAACACATTATCCTCTGCAAATTATCCTGATCCAGAGAAACTGTGAACATAATAAATGGTTGTCCTTTTTGAAATTTGTTTTTTTTAATTTATTTCATCCATTGTGTTTCTTTTTGTACCACATATAAGTAAAATCATACAATATGTTTCCCCAATTCGCTGTTTCACTAAGCATAAGAACCTCTGAGTTCATTCTCATCATGGCAAACAGCAGGATTCCATCTTTTTCTTTTTCTAATGTAGTGAGTAATACTCCAGTGTGTATATGTGCATCAAATTGTCCAGTCAACTGTTGATGAGGACTTAGGCTGTTTCCAACTCTTGACTATTTCAAATAACGCTGCAATGAATGCAAGAATCCATTTATCTCTTCATATTAGTGTTTATGTATTATTCAGGTAAATACACAGAAGCAAGAAAACTGGGTATTATGGAATTTCTGCTAATTTTTGGAGAAATATGGGACTGGAGAGATGGTACAGTGAGAACATTGACTTTGCACACAGCTGACCTGGGTTTGATTCCAAACATCCCACATGGTGCTCCTGAGTCCACCAGGAGTGATCCCTGAGCACAGATCCAGGAGTAATGCTTGAGCACTGCCAGATGTGACCAAAAAAATAAAACAAAACTTTTTGAAGATTAACCACACTGCTTTCCATTATAGATGCAGCAGTTTACATTTCCCACCAACTATATAAAAGTGCTCACTTCTCTCCACACTATTACTAAAATGTTTTTTGTCTTCTGGGTAATAGTTATTCTTAGCGCTATAAGGTGATACCTCATTGCAGTTTTGGTTGTCATCTCCCTAATAATAAGAAACTGTGTACATCTTTTTATGTGTCTGCTCACCAACTGTATGTCTTTCTTCCAAATGTCTATTCAAATAATAATTATCATTTTTGGTACCACTAAGTTTAAGGGAAATTTTTACACAACAGAAGAAAATTAGAACTCACCTCTGGGTATTGATTGAGGGACCCTGGGCAAAAGTAGGCCTCCTTTCAACAAAAGCCCTTTCTATATCATCACTTGTATCACTTGTCATTCCATTGCTCATTGATTTGCTCCAGTGGGCACCAATAACATCTCCATTCATCCCTGTCACACGCTAGTGTAGCCCAATGGCATCCGCTCACTCCCAGAACACAAAGAGCATCAAACCGTTAGTTCAGGGTCTTGACAAAGAAGTTTGACCATCTCATAGGTGGGTGGCCAGGCATTCTTTTGACGTCCCATGGAAGGCTCTAGTCCAGTGGTCGTCTCCAAATTACATTACCTGTCCGGCCCACCTGATTTTCGACACCTTGGCAAATGAGACAGCATTCCTAATCCTCGTTCATCAATGGAGGTCAGAACTCCAGATTCCTTCTCTCACTTGAGTGAAGCATGTTCTATATCATAGTGACTTAAAATAAAATTAGTGCTTCACATGAAACTGCCAATACAAAACAAGACAGAGACAGAGAATCATGTGGCTTAGCACATAGTATAAGGCTAGCCCATATGATTGAGTTTCACATGAAGTGAACAAGGGACTTGAATTTTTTATGACAAGTGCTCTGCATCTTCCATCTTGTCAGACCTTCTCACTCCCAGTCTCCTAGGACTCAGGCTGCAAAGGTTAGATCTTCAAATCCACTTCCTCATAGCCTGCTGCTACTGATTGCCTGATGGGATGAGAGGAGCCACAGGAGAGGGGAAGTTTTTCATCTACAACACCCTCTTCTCTCTTGAGACTCTTATCTGGACAACTGTGGAGAGGGGGGTCTCCATGGAGTGGACTTCACTGAAGCCAGTTTGGCTCCCAAAGCAACTCAGCACAGGAGGGTCACCCACATTTATTACACTCACCACTTAGGGGGCCTGCTCAGTCAGTGCTTCTTTGCACACTGAATTCCATGTGTGACTCGTGATCAAAGCTGTCTGGTACATATGCACACCGAGTGGCATGGGGCTAAGAAAATAATTGTCATTATGAGCCTCTTCTTTCCTGAGGACCAGCATAAGGACAGCCCTTTCAAGACCAGAGGTTGTTCCAAGCACCCTAGGAGGTGCTAATTAACTCCCTGACCCCACCGGCTCAGGCCTATTAGAAGAAGAGGGGAATGGGAGCACCTTCTCGCTGTGTGAATAGAGGGAGCCTGCCAGGTAAACTCCATCAAAGCACAGCTCACAATCCTTGAATGCAGCATGAATGGACCCCACAAACATCTATTCTTTTAAAATAAATTGGAGACTTTTCTAAGTTAGACTTATCACTGAATCAGAAAGACTTTTTTCCAGGTCAAAAAAATAATTGTAATATTCTTCAATATACACATTTCATAAATATGTAGCATTTATAAGAATGCCATAAGGATCTATAGGCAATTATTCTGATTTATAATCTGAGAAGATAAGGGTCCCTGGAAGATTATAACAGCTTTTCTAGTCAGTTCATTTTATGCTATTCTTATTAGAGATGAAAACACTGAGATTCTGGCCTGAAAGAACTAACTAAATTTAAATATACATAAATATGGGTTTTCATAACTTTTATTCATTGCCATATTCATGACCATGTGTGGTTTTGGAATGATTCCAGAAGCTGTAGGCTCTTAGTCCAAATCCAGGGCAGTCTTGCAAGGAAGATTCATTCAGTGTATTTTACTGAGTAGCTGCTTGGTCATGAGCATTGGGACAACAGTCCATGATCAGCCTACGAAACCCTTCTTTGGTGGATCTGAAGGTCTGATCAACAACCACATCCATAACCAAGATCATTTCAGATAGTTCTCTTATGGTCATAGAAAAGCTGAAGTTTTAGAGTATCACTGAAGCAGGGCAGACTAAGGGATAGGAAAGTTTTGTTTGAAGGAGGGACATTGGAACTAATCTGAAGAATGAGACAGACTGAAACATGGAAAGAACTCTCCAGCCAGAGGAAACTGCAAGTATATAAAAAGGTCTTGAGATAAGGGAAAACTCACCAAGGGGAGAATGATTCAAGGAGAGGAAGTAGTAACGTTTTCAGTGACACAATCTCACTCTACAGTCTGCCAACTGCAGAGCAGAGAGGTTCCAAAAGAATCGAAATGAGGGAGATATGAAGAAATCAGTTCAGGAGAGCATGTAGTAGGCCCAGACACTGAGGCAGCTTGGACCAGAGTTGTATCCATGGAAATGGAGAGGCAGAAAAATAAACCTGTAACTAAGAAGTGATCTAGGATGCCACCGCTGTGGAAGAGAATCAGTCTCATATGAGGTGTTCCATTGGTGCTGTCTCTTAAGTGCCTGGGAATCACACTGGAAAAATTCTTCGTACAGAGAGCTCTGTTGTAGATCTCGGGTGTAATTCATAGCAACTACAGTGCATGGACTCAGCTACATTTCCTGCTTTAATGGAGAAAAGTGACAGCATTTCCAGAGCTCAGTTTGGTTAATTTATCACACAGCGTGACCCATTGACAGGTACAGCTGTGTGGCATCTACTGCAAACATATTCAAAGTTGAGGTTTTTAAATGTAACATTAATCATGTGGGGAATTTCTGCAAAGGGCTATGAGAAATGCCCAGTGGAGACAAGCAAGTATTTTGAAACAGAAAAGACTAAAGGAATGAAGAACATACCACAACACTGGGATCTCTGGAAAATCAGAAATTTAGAGCATCTAAAATACGAAATAAGATTCCTATCATCCTTGACCACACCTCCCAAACTTTCAGCAACCTTCTCTATTTTTAATTTTTTTTTTGGTATGGAGACACCATGACTTGCTAAGTTATTCAGAGTTGAGTTTTAGGCGTACAATGTTCTAGCACCAATCCCCTACAACTAGTGTCAACTTCTCTCCACCAGTGTCCCCAGGTTCCCTCCTACCCATCCCACCCACAACCCCTCAGTCTACCTCCTTGACAAACATTTTAAAGTTTGGTTGTCAACAACCCCCTTTTCACTTGTCTTTCCTGTGCCCAGTCTAAACTGTGGGCTGGAGCGGGTAGGGCATTTGCCTTGCGCACAGCCACTTCACTTCACTTAATCACTTAACTTCCTATTAGTCGTCGATTTGCTCGAGCGGGTGCCAGTAATGTCTCCATTTGTCCCTGTTGCGTGCTAGTGTAGCCCAATGGCATCTGTTCGCTCCGGGAACATGAAGGGCCTCAAACCAATCATCCATGATCTTCACGAAGAAGTCTGACCATCTGGTAGGTGGGCGGCCACGTGGTCTTTTGACATCCCGTGGAATCCAGTCGGTAACAGCTCTAGTCCAGCAGTCGTCTTTAAATCTCATTACGTGACCAGCCCATCTGATTTTTGACACCTTGGCAAATGAGACAGCGTCCCTGATTCTTGATCGTCGATGGATGTCAGAACTCCAGACTCGTTCTCTCATTTGAGTGAAACGTGATATTCCAAGCATAGCTCTTTCTATTCTTCTTTGGGAGACCTGAATAGCATTCTCATCTTGTTTGCGTAGGGCCCAGGTCTCTGAGGCATATGTTAATGCAGGAAGAACAGTGGAATCAAAGAGATGTGCCCAGAGCTGGAGGTTCTTCATCCTCTTAGCTATTTCTTCGACGTTCTTGAAGGCATTCCAAGCCGCTCTCTTCCTCCTGCAGCTCGGGTGCCAGGTCATTTGTCATGTTGATCTCTCGACCTAGGTACACATAGCTGTTGCATTCGGAGATGGTCATTCCATTGAGAGCGAATGGGGCGTCAGGAACAAGGCTGTTTCTCATAAACATTGTCTTCGTAAGATTCAGCTGTAGTCCTACCTTTCCACACTCACAGTCAAAGTCGGCCAGCATTTGTGCCGCTTGGCTGATGTTTGGTGTTATTAAAACAATGTCATCAGCAAAGCAGAGGTGGTGCAGTTGCCGACCATCTATCTTCACTCCCATTCCTTCCCATTCCAGTCGTCGCATGTTGTTCTCGAGGGTGGCACTGAAGAGTTTCGGTGAAATGGTATCACCCTGCCGCACCCCTCTCTTGACATCAAAGATCACTTCTTTGTAGAATGGTGAGATCCTGGTAGTGAATCCGCAATACAGCTCACGGAGGATCCTGATGTATTGGGCTTGAATGCCCTGATTGGCTAGGGCTTCAATGACCGCTTCCGTCTCAACAGAATCAAAGGCCTTCTTTAAATCAATGAACGTTAAACAGAGCGGCATCTTGAACTCCCGAGAAACCTCAATGAGCTTGGTTATCATGTGGATATGGTCGATGGTGCTGAATCCTTTGCGGAACCCGGCTTGCTCGCATGGTTGTCCTTCATCTAGTGTTCTGCCAACCCTATTTAGGATGACTCGAGTGAACAACTTGTAGATGACAGACAATAGGCAGATCGGTCAATAGTTGCCAATGTCATGGATGTCTCCCTTCTTGAACAGTAGTATGGTCCTGTTGGTTTTCCATTGGGACGGAACCTTGCATTCAGACAGGTAGCGAGTGAAGAGCCGAGCCAGTGTATTGATGAGTACTGACGGCAGGTTCTTCAGGTGTTCAGGTCTGACCTTGTCTGGGCCGGGTGCTGTTTGTTTCTTTACCGACGAGATGGCGTGTCGGATTTCAGAAGGGAGAACGTTGGGAACGACATATCCATCCTGTGGAATTTGGTATGTCGGCAAGTAGACATGGCTATCGAAGAGATTTGAGTAGAAGTCATGGATAATCTTCTCCATTGCCGTTCTGGAGGATGTGATGGATCCATCAGGACGTTGGAGGGCAGTCATCTTGGTCTTGCAGTTGGCGAAGGACAGATGGGCGTTACGAATACTTTTCCCGGCTTCTGCCACATCTACCAGTACTTCTGCTCTTCTCTCTTTGAGGTCTTCCTTGATTGCATCTCTGCACTGCTTTTCGAGCTTGGACGTTAGCTTGCGGTTGCCTGAGGCATGCGCCAAACCACACTGGCGAATTAGCTCAAGAGTTTTCGAAGATAGGCGATTTTTTGTGGCTATCTCTCTCTTGGCGTTCCTCGCACATTCATGGAGGTGCTGAACCAGTCGAACGTATTCCTCGTCAATGTTGTCAACAATGGCATCTTCGCATGTTGCCGCAATAGTACCAAAGAGTTGCGCACAGCCAACCCGGGTTCAATTCCTCTGTCCCTCTCAGAGAGCCTGGCAAGCTACCAAGAGTATCCTGCCTGCACAGCAAAGCCTAGCAAGGTACCTGTGGCATATTCGATATGCCAAAAACAGTAACAACACGTCTCACAATGGAGATCTTACTGGTACCCACTCGAGCAAATCAATGAACAACAGGACAACAGTGCTACAATGCAGTGCTAGAGTCTAAACTGTAAGATCTCTGAGAGGAGGTTCTTGTATTCAATAGGGACAACTTCAGGAGCAGAACCTCCACAGCCTTCATAAATATTTTTTTCATAAATATTTTGTTAAATTGAAGTAGATTGTAGCAATAAACCTGCCCTAACTAGGTTCACAGAATCACCTAGGCCTTTCCTGCGAGACTTGAGTAGTTTCAGGCAGATCAACAGCAATCTGAGTTGTGGAGAGAGAGGAGACTCTGTGACCCCAAGCGTAGCACAGTGTCATGGGAGGATCCCCCCGTGGAAGTGTGAGAGCTAGCCACAGCTCTTTCTGTTCAGAGACCCGTGTCACATCCATGTCACAATGTCGCTCACAAAGTGACACCTGAGTGCCACCACACTCAAATGAGAACATCAAAATCCCACTCCTTTCACGGAAGAATTCTATAAAGACAACATTGCATAGGGTTCTAAACTCCTAACAGATGGTAAAGCATACATGAGTTTTGTTCTCTGTCTTACTCCTACTCAGCATACACTGGTTCTCTGGGCCACTTATTTTCTCTAAGGACAGAAAGAGTCCCAATTACTGCTCAATTTTTCTTTGAATTTATCGTTATACCTATTTTTGAGTTGGTGTCTTGTGTATTTTTTTAACTTGTTTTATAGACTTTATGGTAGACCTTTTCACTTAGCACTTTGAAAAATAACTGGGTTTGCAAGAATTCTGATAAAATGCTGGTAATTAGATGCACTTGTGAATATGATTATAGCACTGAGGCAAGATGATGTCTCCACTATTTCAATAATAGTTGGAAATAATTAAGTATTTCCTATAATGTTGAAAAGTAGTACAATTTTATGTCTCAAAATACAAGTGTTTTAATGGACTAAAACATTGTTGTCCCTTGGAGTCTACTACACATGTTAAATTATTATTATTCTGATTATCACACCATGATTATAATGTGTTTCGTTTAGCACTGTAGATTGTATTTGCGAACTAGTTCAGATAATTTATTACTTCTCCACTCAGTGGTTCTTACACAGCACCAGAGAAAAGTTAAGGACAAAATGTAAGCCTTTAGTCTAAAGAGTCTTAATTTTCAGTACTCAAGGCTGAGACTTATTCTGCCTGAACAGAGCTGGCGTGTTTTAATTCCTTTTGTCACAATCTCCCTGGATAATAATTCCTTAATTGCTTCTTAGAGGGAAATATTAATCATGGGGCAGCCTGTAATAAGACCAAAATTACGGTGTTTCTTATTCCCAAAGGTTAATGGGGAAAAATTATTTTCTCTTTTTTTTAATCTTCTCTCCTGATACAATTTGTGTGGCACCAGCCAGTTTATAGTTAAGTAAATGTGCCATCCTTCCTGAGAAATTCTGAGTACCTTGAGGAAGGGCATCATGTCTGATTCATCTCTGTTACCACGAAATCTAGATCCAGTAACTGGAATAGCCTGACCACATGCAAACTCAACTTATTTAAGCAACTTGGGAAGTTGCTTAATCGTTGCGTTGCTGCCTCTGTCTGTGTCATACTTGGTAAGCTGATTGGTCTGTTCAGCAGAAAAGTTAATCACTCACTAACAAATAGTAATTAAATCTCAACATGTGGTAGATTCTGTGTTTTGAGCTGGAGATGCAGAATAAATGATTGTCTTTTCTCTCCTCCAGCTATTAAGAGTATATTGGGGAAGAGAGACATTATCTATATATATAAAGACAGAAGCCCAGAGAGATAGTATGAGAGTAAGGTGCTTACCTTGCATATAGCCAACACCTCATACGGTCCTCTGAGCACCACCAGACATCACTCCCAAGCACAAAACGAGGAACAACCCCTGAGTACTCTTGGGTGCGGCACCAATGCAAAAAAAATACATAAATACAAAACAATTAAATACTCATACTCTAACAAAGGAGAAGAGTGTTTGGGCTACAGATACTGCCCTGCGTGGTTTACCTTGTTTAACAAGTATGCAGAGAATTTATAGTCATTGTGACAGTGAAATGGTGTCAGAAACCCTTCTGAAGCCCTGTCCAGTTCATGTATGTTTGAAAGGGCATCTTCATTGCTCTTGTATGAAATGTTTGTGCATTATGAAATGAAGAGGGAGAGAAAATATTTTTGCATAATTAAGGTCAAATGGTCTCCCAGCTTTGTTGTGTAAATAAGAAAGTCACCACATACAGAGATATTTTAATAAAACTACTTCCAATCTTAGTTGAACTTGGAAAATAACTAATCTGCTATTAAACTAAAATTGGAGAAATAAGAGACATGACAGGATTTTTGCACTATATGTCACAGAGTCTCTGTTAAAACACTGGAAAAGCAGTTGGGGAAAGCTAATTTGGAGAATTATCTAAATGAGACAATTGATAGGAATTGCAGAGCAGGAGATAAGCTCTATATCACAAAAGTGAAAGGTCAAGATATAAAAAAAGGTATCAAAAAAAAGCAAAAGACAGTCAGAAAGAGAAAGTGTGTATATGCATGTGTGAACATGTGTACATGTCTTAGAATTCTATACCCACAATGTAGAAGGGAAGAACTTGGCAAAAGATTGTTTATGAATTTGGAGGAAAATTAATTTTGAGTCATTCCTTAAACTACATACTAAATAAACTTTTAAATGAATTTTGGAGCTACATATTAAGACATTAAATTCCAATTATAGAAAAATAAGACTGAATATCAAGTATGTAAATTTGGAAGTAATAGAACAAACACAAAGAATAGATCATCAGATTTAATCACATACAATTAAAGTTCCTCAGTGAAAGAAACAAAAATAAAAAGGCAGATGAGAAAAGAAGTACTTCTGCAAATATATCTTTAGAAAAAAAACAAAGAAGTAATGATTTAATTCTATGAAAAATAAAGAAATAGCAATAAAAATGGAAGCTAATTAAATAGTAGTTGAATAAGTAAAATATTTAATATAATAAAAGGTATTATTATCATTATTCTAGTATTCTATTTATTATTATTAAATAACATTTAATGATAATTATTGCTCAGAATTAAACTAAGTGTTAAATATATATTACTGAGCCCTTCTTATAAAAGCTACTTGTTAATGAACTTAATTCCCAAGAAATGACCAAAATTAAAAATTAGACATAAAGAGCTGTAGTAAAAGATTAGTATTTGTTATTTAATTCATTTAAATATAGAGATAAAATGAAGCAATTAAAGACAAAAATGCAAGTGTTTTAAATCTTAACCAAATAGTACAGTAAGCAAAAATAAAGACTTGAAAGATATAGAGATGATAAAAGTAAAAAAATCTAATTCTTAGTATTTACAGAAAATTGATAGAAAAGGTGTTTTGAATTACAAAAATGTAATTTTTAGATTACATTTTAATATCCTACCTTTTAATATTTTATAAGCTATTTCTAACTTATAAAGCTCTTTTAGGAAAAAAACAATGTCATGTGATAGAAACATATCAGGCAAGATATAAAATTTAATACCTAACTATGTTGCATTTCTATATGCAAACAATGACTTAGAGAAAAGGAAAATTAAGAAAATGATCCCATTTACAATTTTGTCTAAAAGCTTAGAATAAAGCTAACAAAGAAAGTAAATGGACTATACACGGTAAAAACTGTCAGACACTACAAAAAGAAATTGAAGGCACAAATTAATAGACATCCGGTGTTAATGGATTGGAAAAATAAACATAATTAAAATGGACATCTTACCTAAAACAATCTACAAATTCAATGTAATCCTGCAACATACAAATGGCAGCCCAAAGACATAGCTCAGCAATAGAGCTCACTTGCCTTGCATGAGAGAGGCCCTGGGTTCCACCCCCAGCAGGAGAGAGAGAGAGAGAGAGAGAGAGAGAGAGAGAGAGAGATCAAAATACCAAAATACCAATGACTTTATCAAGGAAATAAAGCAAAAAATTCTAAAATTTTTATGAACCAACAGAAGACCCTGAAAAACCAGATTTTCTGAAAGAAAAGAGGAAAAAATTCCTGCACAGGAATCAAGTACCCCAACCAGCTCCCTAGCTCCCTCACTTGCACACCTCCCTCTCTGCTCATGGAAAACTCTCTGATAGCTCTTGTCCTCGTATATTCTGAAGGCCCAAACAAGAACCAACCAATTCACCTCTCCTGGAGTTGGTCCATCTACAGTCAATCTCACTCACTCTAGACTTCTCAGCAGGATCCCTGGTCGAAAGAAGGTATCTACAAATCAAAGTTTCATTCACTTTTTTTTTCAAATGTTGGTTCAGCTAATATGGTTACGTAACGGTGTTAATGTTTTTGGTAAAATGTATGAACTACTGCACTCCAGCACCACCAAAGTGCCTCTGGCTGTCCACCACTCTCCTTATATCACGTCCTGCCTGATCTTCATTCCCCTCACCTTCATTCACTGTTAATTGGTTCTGTATTTCAAGACCAAGTGCTATCTTGTCTATTTCCTCCTTTTGTCGTTCGATATTCTAGAGACAATGAGATCATCCAGTATTTTTCTTTCTCCCTCTGACTTATTTCACTTTATATAATACCTTCTTGTTCCCTCTGCAATGCAGCAAACTGCATAGTTAAATCTCTTCTCACTGCTGCATAATATTCCAATAAACTTCTGTACTACAAATTCATGACCCAGTCATCTTTTCTTTGGGCATTTGTTTCCTTGCCCAGGTTACTGTACTGAAAGCTGGGATGAATATGGGTGCACATACATCTTTTCAAATCAATGCTTCTGTGTTTTAAGGGTAAATGCAAAGGAGTCACAACTGCTGGATTGTATGGGAGTTTTCTTCTTAGTTTTTTTGTTTGTTTTTGTTTGGGAAATTTTTTTTGTTTTGTTGTTGTTGTTGTTGTTTTGTTTTGTTTTGTTGCTTTTTGGGTCATACCCAGCGAAGAACAGGGATTAGTCCTGGCTCTGCACTCAGGAATTACTCCTGGCGGTGCTCGGGGGATCATATGGGATGCTGGGAATTGAACCCAGGTCGACCTCATGCAAGGCCAACGCCCTACCCACTGTGCTATCGCTCCAGCCCTTCTTCTTAGTTTTTTGAGGTATCTCCATACTGTTTTACATCAAGAATGAACCAGACTTCATTCCCACTAAAAAAAGATTGAAGGTTCCTTTTTCACCACATCCCTGCCAACCTGGCTGTTTCCAGGCTTTTTGTTCTATGCCATTCTCCCTGGTATGAGAAGATCTCTCTCTAGTGCTTTGAGTTGCATTTGCTAAAAGAGACAAAGACACTTTTTCCTATGCCTGCACTTCACTTTTACGAATGATTACCCTTCACTTTTACAAAAGACAACCCCTCGCCCCCACCCCACCCCCTGCCCACTGAGTTTCTGTTCTCACTAACCAAAGGAAATCTAAACTGGGTTTTTGCTCTTATTCCCAAAGTCAATCGGCACAAAGAGCATTGGCATCTTTGCAGCCACCGTGGCAAAGGGCGACCATACCTGAAGCAGCAGACAGGGCACTGCCAAGAGCTTTCCTGGGAAATCCTTTATGCCCCAATCGGTGTACTGCTTTTAACTTTATGCGTGTGGCTTTAAATTTTATTTGACGTCTGGTATGATTTGTAGGTTATTGGGGGTTCAGAAATGCTCAAAAAGTGTTCCACATAAATCGATGGCAATTGCTTCTTTCCACCATTTCTGCTCACGAAAAGGCTTTATAGGAACATTTTGGGTTTGTGGGGGCAACTGAGAGCTCTATAGAAGGACCTTTCACTGTGCTACAGGAGAGGGGCAGACGCCCTAACAGTTTCCCAACAAAAACATGATTTCTCATTCATCCTTTAAGTCCTCGGTGGAAGGAAGAGGCTAAGTGCCCTAAACTGCCACTGCTGAAAATGAGGTCAACTAGAAAAGGAGCTTGCATGGCACCATAAACCAATGCACTGCTTCCTGTTTCAAGAACATCTCACTCTATAATAATAATCATAATAATAATAATAATGGCTGAAGAGATCATGGAGAGGAGAAGGCACTTACTTTAAGCACTGTTGACCCTTATTCAACCCCTAGTACTGCATATGGTATCCTCATCACTGCCAGGAATGTTCCCTGGGCACAGAGCTAGAAGTAAACCCTAAGTGCTACTGATGTGAGACAAATACCTGTCACACACACACACACACACACACACACAGAGAGAGAGAGAGAGAGAGAGAGAGAGAGAGAGTCAAAAATAAAAGTTAAATTAAACAATGTGCTTAGGGGTATAGTTGATACGCATTTCTGGTTCAAGTTCCCTGTGTCGTTGTAGGTTAGAATAAACTACAATGACACATGAAAACATCTTGAAAGATGATGTAGAACACAACAAAAGTGAAAGGGATTGGGTCAGATTTAAATAGAGTATGTCACTGTCACTGTCACTGTCCTCTCGTTGTTCATCAATTTTCTCGAGCAGGCCCAGTAACGTCTCCATTGGAGACTTTGTTGTTACTGTGTTTGGCATATCGAATACATCACGGGTAGCTTGCCAGGCTCTGCCATGTGGGCGCGATACTCTTGGTAGCTTGCCGGGCCCTCCAAGAGGGGCAGAGGAATCGAACTCGTGTCAGTCATGTTGGCTGCGTGCAAGGCAAACGCCCTACCGCTGTGCTATTATACAGTTCTCATTTACAGTAATGGCTAGACTAAGTATGTAACTTATTGTTGACTAACTGATCTCTCTACCATCTATCTTTTCTAACATTATGTATGATTCATTTAACATTATATGTAAAATCCATCACAAACCCTAACCTAATCTCTTACTAAATCGTGCCAGCCACAACTCCAGAATCTCCCCAGAATCCCTCCATTCCCCTCCTTTCCTGCTGCTTGCACCTGATCAGGCTAGTCCAAGATTTTATCCCTGGCCATCTCCCCATCTGCTTCTTCTAGTAGACAGCTCTTTCTTGACCTAAGCCCACCATGTCTTGACCCTTCCTGGTGCCCCTCCAGTCCCAGAAGAGACACTGAGACCCTTGGTGTCTGCTACCCATATCTCTGCCTTTTTCCTCCCCGCACCAACCTCTTTACATATCTGAAACAGCAGCATGTTCCTACTTCAGTCATGTAAACTTAAATTCAAATCTCCCCAGAATGCTTTCCTGCAGATAGCTGAGAGCTCATTCCTGCAATTCCCTCAAGACATTGCACCAACCTATTCCCCAAGCCCTTGTAGAAAAAGCAGAGTTCCAGCAGTACCCATCCCCACATCCTTAAACCGTGTCCTCCATTTCACTCCAAAACACTTGTGCTCCCTCTTCTACGAGACATCTGCTGACTGAGAACCAGCCTCTGTAGCTGTAACCACCATGGGGGCATTGTTGATGCTTTGGTCACTTGAAGAGTGATTGAATGGCTCACCGCTTTCCCTAATGTATATGTGTGTGGGTAAGGGAAAAGACAGATGGCAGAGACATCGGTGAGTCAACAAGACGTTCTACATAGAGTGTTAGAAGAAGCATAGGAGGAAATGGGAACTCTAATACCTAAAGGTGATACTAATCCGGGTGCATTTTCACTTTTCTGTTTCAACCTCCACCACCAAACAGTATCCAAGACTGTGCCCCACTGTCCCTGGGTCACTTCTCTTTTTCCTCTTCCTCTCCTCTCCCACCCTGTCCCCCACCACCACAACCTCAACCTCAGTTTTGTAGCCAAAGGCCAAGAGTTTCTTATCATTTACTGTTGATTCGCGCTTTTTTTTTTTTGGTTAAACACCCAGCAATGCTCAGGCCTGGCTTTGCACTCAGGAATTACTCCTGGCGGTACTCAGGGGACCATATGGTCTACTGGGAATCGAACCCAGGTCGGCCACGTGCAACCCTACCCGCTGTGCTATCGCTCCAGCCCCTTGATTCCCGCTTTTAATTCAATAGCCTTGAGTTGAACTCAGGACCTCAACACAGTCTTATTGGGGCCGACATACCTGCATCCAAACCAGAGCATCGACTCTTGGCTTTGGTGCCTAGACACTAGCCTAACATCTGGAATGGCTCCATGCCACTCGAAGGCCCCATCACCAGAATTCTAACGCCCCTCCTGAGAGCTCTCCTCCTCCCAGCGCCCCTCCACTGAGCGCTTGTTCTACTCCCTGTGCCTCAAAGTGGTCGGAAGCTGACAGCAGGCACAAATGTGCAGAGAGCATTATTGATTGTCCCCTCCTCGAGAGTCCAGGCTGCCAAATTGTAGGGCTCCAAAACAGGCTCCAGCAGGCAGGGGTCCCCCACGGGCTCTTCCCTAATCCCCGCCTCCCACCTCAGCTCCCCAATTTTCTCTCCCCTCCACCCAGGAACCCAGCGCCGCACACCCCACCCTGGCGGACCATTCTGATTCTCGGGCCTGATGCTGTTCGCCGACAAGAAAATAAAGGAAATAAAATCCTTGCCTCTGCGATCGATCGCCAGCCGTCTCTGGACGTTGCTATGGTAACCACCAGGGGCTGGGTAGCCACTCTCTGTCCTTCCTCGCCCCCCACCCACCACCTCACCGTGTGACCCAGAGAAAGGCATGGGACAGCATGGCACCAGCCCCAGTGGTCTGGAGGCTGCTGTCCAGGGGCCCAAGGATGGCTGCCAGCTCCATTATGAACTAATGCCCATTAAGGAACAGCCCCGACAGCTCATGTGGTCCTAGAATTGTTCCCACAGGCAGGGAAGCTGAGGATAGATAGAACTGGATGGCAGGCGCGATAGCAAACATTTGAACAATAAAAGTTTGTTTTTAAAGAAAAAAAAGTTTGAGGGAGCTGGAGAGATAGCACAGCGGGTAGGGTATTTGCCTTGCACACGGCCGACCAGGGTTCGATTCCCAGAATCACATATGATCCCCCAGGCACCACCAGGAGTAATTCCTGAGTGCATGAGCCAGGAGTAACCCCTGTGCATATTTTTACTTTTGAGAGTGTTGCAGAGTGTGACCCAAAAAGAAAAAGAAAAGTTTGAGCTACAGTAATGTTTTCTAGAACTTTTACAATGGGTGTTTCCCTGCTTGCCTCTGAGTAATTGGAGACTTCTCTCATCACACTATAGTTGTACCCTAAAGAGCTAGGGGTTAGGGGTGGGGGCACAGGGGTTCCTCTGATCTCTCCCATGTCCCAGCTCCATTCCAGCCCTACAGGACCCAGCTTCTTGCTCGGTTTAGAGCAGTCAAGCTCTGCATCCCACGCAGAGGGGGCTCAGCTGTGCCTGAATAGGAATGAATGTGTGGACCTGGAGGGAGGTCTCCATGAGCACATGTATTTGGGTCAAGGTGACAGGAGTTCTTCATTTAATTCCTGCCAACTCGGGGTACCAGGGCAGTTGGACTGGCCCCTCCAACCCCTCACACAGCCAGTGGTTTAATAACACTCCCAATCCAGAGATCAGGGGGCATCGGAGATCCTAGAGTCCACGGAACCCCAACCATGGACCTCCCTGGGCACCTTCAAATCCTGCTTGAGTACGAGGGGGCGCACGTAGCTTGTGGGGTGATGCATGGTAGATGTGCAAGCAAAGAAATAGCATGACGGGAAATGACTTCTAGGTAATAAGCAGCAAGTTTCGGAGCTGTGCTACTTCCAGGTGAAGCCCCCCACGGCAGCAGAAGCGCGGGAGAAGGTGTCTGTAACTGGAGCTGCGGACTTGGGCCTGTCCTTGCTGAGCTTGTGCAGAGAAAAGGACTCCCGCAGTGGCCTGGATCTCAGCAGCAAAAAATAGCTACACAAGTAGCTGGGCCTGCAGAAACGCAGCTCCGACGTCCCCAGGGCAGCCCGGGGCAGACCCACCGCCGAGTTCTAACCTGCCCTTTTGCTCCTTGCTCAAATCCGGGTCTCAGGGTAAATGCTCCTCCCAGTTTGTCCAGGCGATGGAGACACCCCCACTTTGAGGCAAAGCCGTTTAGAAATGAAACAGGGAAGATTTACTGGCTGTTTCTGTTTCAGCTTCCCTTCAATTGGAGATATCAGGAACTAAGCACCCCTTTGGGTAAAGGACAGACAGGAAAAAAAACTGGGTCACTTTGTGGAACTGTTACACCCCAAACACTCTTACAGGGGTTTTGAGTCACCTTGAACCCTCCGTTGCTCCCCAGCACCCGCTGAATTCAGCCACTAAACATCTTCGGGGTCTGGGTCAATCCTTTCCCTTAGTAATCCTGGTTTTATCAGCTCTTGCGGACGGGGACAGAGAACTGATCCAGAGTCCCTTACTGTGCTCAATATGCGTGTGACCTTGAGGCCAAAAGGGCTGCAGTTTGGAACAGGACACACACTGAACGTTCGCTTAATGATCAAAATCCACGCTTCCTGACTAGCTCCAAGTATTGTAAGTATAAATAATCACAACTGCTCCCAGTGCCCTCCTCGCTGCTTCGCTCGGTTAATCCCCACAGCCACTCAGAAGAAGCCCTCTAATTGTTCTCCATTTAGAAAGAAGGAACACTGAGACTCAGAGAGGGCAATTAGCGGGCCCCCAGTCACACAGCTTGGAATTGGTGGAGTCCTCAGTCCCTGGCGGACCCTCATCTTGCTCGAGACACGTGCCAGAAACCGTGGGCATGAGAGATGAGTGTCGCGGTTAAGCCGAATCTGTCTTCCCAGCACCGTCCCCCCAAAGCTGTCTTCCCTCAGCACTGCTGAAAGGCTCCTGAGAGGCCACTGCCTCCAGGATGGAGACAGGGCTTGGGCTAGTCACGCAGCCACAAGCAGGTGGGTTCCTGACCCTTCTCAACTGCTTCCATACTGACCCCAAGCCCCATCCAGCCCCTGTCCTGGGCAGTGTCCCTTCCACCCCACAAAGGGCCCAGCAACGAAGGGATGATGCCTGGCTGGTAGAGGCTGGCGAAGTGGCAGCCCACTATTCCACCAGCTTGCGTCAGCCCAAGCCGGTATCCAGGTGACTAATAGCCCTGAGAGCCTGGCACAGGCCCCTCTCCAGCTCCTTCTTTCCCGGGCAGCAGCCTCCCCGAGCCTCCTGCAGGAACCCGCAGCCCCACTCAGCCTGGCCCTCTCTCTCCCTCTCTCCACGCCTGGGACTCGGCCCAAGTCCGGGTTGGTTAGATAGCAGATCCCGCTGGAGAAGGGGGTGCACAGTCATGTGGCCTGCCAGCCACGATGTGCATGGGAAACCCCGTTCCTGCTAGGGTTTGCACCTCTTTAAATCAGAGCGAGTGGCATGTCAGACTATTAGAGTCTCCTGACCTAGTTGAGCAAATTGGCCTGTGCTCAGCTGCCGGCAATAACCGCCTGGCTCTAATAACTGTGGGGCAAGCACTGTCCCTCGGTGTCCCATGTCTACAAACTTAAGCCTCACAGGAAACTCCTAAGGATTGTTACTGCCTCGTTTTCCAGAACAGAACTGGACTATGACGCACAGAGAGGTTCGGAAACTCACTCAGGTCACACAGCAAATCCTGGAAGTGCCAAGATGCTAATGGGCCATCTCTTCCAGCAACATCCTGCCATGACTGACCTTCAAGCATAGCGGAATGAGCACCAGGACTGGAAAGACCCAGTTTCACCAGTCCTTTGAACATAAGATTTCAAATCCAAGTGGCCTATTTAGGAGAATGCTTCTTCCCAGGTGGGGGCCCCTTGTACCTGCTCCAGACGCTGCTGGTGCTCCAAGCTGTGGGGATAGGAACTTTGGAACTACCAGCCAGATCCGCCCCCCAAGGAACGCACACACACACACACACACACACACACACACACACACACACACACACAGAAGCTTCCCTCCTCTCCAGCAAACCCTTGTGTACAGGTCACACTTCGCAGGCAAGAACTGATACCCTCCCTCTCTCCCACCCCCGGGGCAAGAGAAGTCTGGATTGGCGCTCTCGTGATAGGGAAAATGTCCCAGAGACCCAGTTTGGGAAGAGGGAATTCACAACCGCTGTCAGGATTTGGGTTTTGGTTTCGGTGCTCCCAGACCGGCTCCCCTCGGAACATCGGCTGCATAGCGCCACCTGCTGGAAAGATGGAAAATAATCTCCCTTCTGGAGCGGCGCCTAGGAATTTGGGTTTTCTGTAGCCACTTCACCCACCCTGGTCCCCAAGATTTCCACCCAAAGAGAAATCTCTCCACGGGTGACTTCATCGATCTTCCAAAGGGCCATTCAGTCGTGGGAGTTTTCATTTATTGATCTGCAAGGCTTGACTTCTCAGAACTGAGCCCCTCCCCGCCATCACCCTAAACCTAAACTTAAACCTAAGCCTAAACTTTGAGGCTCTGTGAGCATCTTCTACTGCGATGAAGGCTCAGTTAGGAGGAGGAACGCACCTGTTTCGGGCATGTGTCAGGGATGGAGTGAGGGAACAAGACCAGGCGCCCTGGCACCCACCTATCAGAGCCCATGAGCTGAGCTGACAAGGCAGTGTCTATGGTAGGTACTGTCCGGCTCTCAGCTCTAACAGGGGTGCCACACTCTCTGAAGAGTGTGTGCAGAAGAAGTCCTGTCCACAGACGGGCTCTGCACAGCCCTCTCACCTCACTCCCCATGAGACTCACAGGTATGACACTCAAAGCCTGGGACAGGATATGACGCTATAGCCCTGACCCTCGAGCCCCCATAAAAAGCATGGTCATTGATTCTGAAATACCCACCACAACTTCATTCCACTTTCTTGATTGTTTTTCTTTCTTTTCTTGTGCTCCTCGTTCCCTACAGACCTGTTCTTTTCTTCCGTGAAAGGATTAATTGCCAGCACTCTCTGCCCTCCATCCCCTCCCCCAACACACACCCCTACACACACATTTATATATCGAAGCCCTAAGCCCTGGGAACCTCCAAACATGACTATTTGGAGCAAAGGCCTTTAAGGAGACAATTAATCAGAAATAAAGTCATTTGAGTGGGCTCCTGTCCAACCTGGTATTCTCAAGGGAAGAGGAAGTTTGGAGCTGCAAGAGAAACCAGGAGACTCCACATGGAAGAATGTCCACAGGACACTGGGTGGCCACGAGCGAGCCCTGGGGAAGGCTACCCCTACCCCAGGTCACACCTCGATCTTAGCCTCCAGGAAGGAGAGGGACATTGCTCTGAAGACTCCTGCAGGCGGCCGCAGCAGACACCTCCAGCATCAAGCATGACCTAGGAGGCACACAGAGGCCAGCACTCAGCCCTGCATGGATACTCATCCCTCCAGCAAGCAGGGCAGCGCTTGACCACAACCCAACACAGGAATCTTGTTTCCTGCCACAGTTCTGGGCCCAGGACAGCCTCTTGAACTAAAGAGAACTGGTGCATCTACACTGGGAAGGGAGTGGAAAGATAACTTAGTGGACTAAAGCATGCACTTTACATGCAGGAGGTCTAGGGTTGATCTCACAGTTGCATAATTCCCTGAGCACTGACCTGGGAGCATCCCCTAAGCACACTGGCTGTGGCCCAGAAACAGTAAAAAAAAAAAAAAAGAAGAAGAAAAGAAAAGAAAAAAAAAGCCAGCAATGGGTGAGGTGCGTGGGCTGGTGGAATTAACTGGTTGAGGGCCCTGGTTGGGGCGCCTGTGTCTGAGCGTCTCTCCATCCTCCCTCCAGACGCTTTGGATCATCCTGCTGAGGACCCACTGGTAAACCTCAGTGCCCATCTGTAGGCCTCAGAAGGGCCAGGGTCATCTCTCCATGGGGCGCTAAAGAGAGACTAGAGTTTATGGCCATGTGAGACATTTACAACAGAAACATTTGTTTCTCAAACTGCTCTAGGCTTGCCGGAGTGAATTTCCTCTCAAGCTGAAAAGTGCCCATCCATCTGCTGGATGGCAGCTTCCCCCGGAGGCCAAGGGAGCAGAGGCTGGGGCTGCTCGAATTAGGTTGGGCAGGGGCCGGTGGTGACAAATCAAGCCACAAGCGGACTGGGTGCTGTCCACTTCCCTCGACAGGCAAAGGAGCTGTGTTTTGAAGCAAAAATTGAGTAAAAAAAAAAAAAAAAAACGATAAAAAAAATTTTTTAATTCACACTGATTTGTGGATTTAGATGCAAAGTTTTAAGGAGCTTTGCATAATCATCGTTGATTACACATTTACCACATTTTATATTGAAAAATACTACGATTGCATTAAAGCATCTCCCAAATCATTCCAAAACTCAGATCATTTTCATCCGAAGGGCAGAGTCCCAGCTGGAGCCTGAGCTGGAGATTGAATTGAAGTCAGAGGGGGCCGAGGCTCTCGAGCAGCAAAGGCAACTAACTGGCCCGCCGGCTGGAGCGAGAAACAGAGATTGGAGGACTCTGCCCCCAGGCCGGTCCTAGGAACTCGCTGGTTCCTAGAGCGAACAAAAATCAAATCAGCTTTTTCCCTTGAAGACACTTGAGGACTCAGGAGAAAGCAGTTACCTCCTTTGGTCGCCAGGCAGGTTAGACTCAAAGCAATAACTGTCCTCCCTTCCCGGGTTACCCTCCGGCTGAAACCAGGGCTCCAAGACACGGGCTCTTGATCTAGCGAAAAAGGCGGCAACTCCCCACCATGTTTCTGCCAAAGCAGGTGCTTCTTCTACTTTGCTCCCCCAATGTTTTAAGGACAAGGGCGGGGCAGCGACTAATTGCAAGAGGGACTTTGGAGGGAAAGTGCAGAGGAAGCAAAGTCCAGGTAGTGGAAGAAGAATGAGCCCGAGTTAGGGAAGCTGATTCAGAGGCTTGAGACAAGCTCTCGTGGGTCATGGACAAGCCAAGACCACTTCTGAGACTCAACCCAAAAGGCCAGATTTTGGCATCATGCTCTCTCTTCCCTTCTTTATCTTTGGTTCTTCACAAGTTCAGGGGACTGGCAAAGAAGGGACACAGACCCCTGCTGGGAATGTGTGCACTGTGTCTTCTCTGTGATTAGACTCAAAAAACTCAGCCATGTCTTCCAGGCTGGGGAGGGGATGGGAGGTCCCTGTAGTGTGTTAGTCAAAGGAAAATCAGGTTGAGATGAGGACTTGGTACAACTGTCCCCCTTAGCAGCCCGAGAACTCAATCCCACTACAATATCTCAGTTCTCTATGAAATGGAACACTCCTCTTGGTCAGCTTCCCTATATTTTAAATGCATTTCAATGAAGTTATTTAATGATTTCTGGGGATTTTCTGGGTCTTGGGGAGGGGGATGTTTTTTATTATTATTTTTGTTTTGTTTGACACTGTTGAATCATCAAAATATTGTAAAGCATTTTTCTGGCTCACTAATTGATACGCTCCTGCTTAATTGCCTGCTGTTTCATTTCTTCTTTGTTGAAATGACACAAGGTCTTCAGTTTTGTTGTTTCCAAAAAAATAAACGGTACTGCTTCACTACCCTTCCATCTGTGCCTCCAGCAGGATGCCAGCACGCACCCCAAATTCCACAGATCATTTGTCCTGGGCAGGGGACAGGGAGCCAGGAAGGAGGGGGGAGGGGCAGGGGCACGGGAGGAGAAGTTTCTGGCATTCTAACAAACCTACCCATCCTCAGCTAGTCTTCGTTGTTCATTTCTTGAATTGTCAGTTTCTGAAGTGGGTGGAGCCTAGAAACCTGCCTTGCACCCTTGACACTCCCCCAACATAGCCTAATTCATCAAACCAAAAACTGCAACCTAGTCCACAGCGATAGTACTGCATACTCTGCATACTGCAGATAGGGCACTTGTATAGCACATAGCCAGCCCTGGTTTGTTCACCTGCACCCCATATGATCCCCCCCCCTCGAGCTCACCAGGAGTGCCAGGAGTGATCCCTGAGTGCAGAGCCAGGAGTAAACCCCGAACTGCCAGGTGTGGCTCAAAAAAAGACAAGAAAAAGAAACAGCAGCTTTAAACTAACTAGCCTCATTCCATGCTCTAGGCATGTGCTTCACTGACCCCGGGAGCAGGCAAGGGCCTGGCTGATGCTCAGCCTGGTGGATTCTCCCCACAGTCCACACTTCCCACGTCTATCTTGCCCCTTGCCCCTGCTCCCATTGACTCACCTGGGACCACAGGAATGATGATTTTTCTGGTCCCCACAAGTATAGCAGATCTTCTGGCTTCACAGTCTGCTTGGGGTGCCCCAGGCCAATCCTTGACCCTGACCTTGAGCCTCTGTGAGACCCTACTAACTCCTTCAGGTTTGCCCAGGCTTTGGGACAGAAATGCAAATATAACTAGAATCCCTGGAACTTTGAAGGGAAGAAAGTCAAAACGAACTCAAAACATTATCTCTCTGGCTCTGCACTTCTCTTGAACCGGGCATTGTGTCTCCAAGTTCAGGAAATGTCTGGAATATGCTGTCCTTGGGATTAGAGAAGCAGGATTTCTTTAATCGCCTGACCAAGAGAGCCCCTTTGTCCATGTTGTGGGTCTGGGGTCTAAACCTCTCTGTCTGCCAGGCTCCCCATACGCCCCTGGAAGAGATGGGGGAGCAGGGGCGGCTGTGTTTGTGAACCCCAGGCAGCTTTTGGTCCCAAACCCCCTTCCTGGTTGAAGGGGCACCTCTCCTCCTGGTTTCTAATTTCTAAGAGATCTGACAGGAGACAGCAATGACTTCAGAAGCAGCTGTTGCTCTTTTTGATGTTGGAGCAACTTGTGATGACACAGAGACCTTGGGGAGGGGCCAGGGGGCTCCTCTTGAAAAGGTGTTTTGGAGATCACATGTCCTTCTCTCCCACAAAGGAGTATAACATGATGCCCACCATAACCATGCCACTGTCGGACCCAGCACCAGGCTGTTTCCCTCCACACTCCCCAGAGGAGAGTGAGTGAGAGCCCTCCTCGTCCGAAGGGACCCAGCCCCAGCAGCCAAAACCCCCAGAACTCAACCACTGCCCTGCTCAAGGCCGCTCTCCACATGCTCAGGCTGAGTCTCACCCACAAGTGAACCTATTCCTGGACCATGTGGCTACAACTTCATGGGACACACCCTACACACTCCAAGAGTAAAGGTAAAGGTAAAGGCCCTCCCGTTGATCGTCGATTTGCTCGAGCGGGCCCAGTAACGTCTCCATTGGAGACTTTGTTGTTACTGTGTCTGGCATATCCAATACTCTCGGTAGCTTGCCGGGCTCTCCGAGAGGGGCGGAGGAATCGAACTCGGGTCGGCCATGTTGGCCGCTTGTAAGGCGAACGCCCTACCCGCGGTGCTATCGCTCCAGCCATGAAGTGTGTCCCATGAAGTGTGTCCAACTTCATGGGACACACCCTACACACTCCAAGAGTACCGCACCACATTTGATGGGGTTCAAAGCAGTAGACAACCAATCTTAGGGGGAAATATATATACTTTTTACACATACACGGTCACGATCCTCCCGTTGTTCATTGATTTGCTCGAGCAGGTCCAGTAATGTCTCCACTGTGAGATTTGTTGTTACTGTGTTTAGCATAATGACTACGTCACGGGTAGCTTGCCAGGCTTTGCCATGCAGGCAAGATACTCTCGGTAGCTTGCCGGGCTCTTCGAGAGGGACAGAGGAATCGAACCCGGCTTGGCAGAGCTGGCTGTGATACATATATATATATATATATATATATATATATATATATGTATATATATATATATATATCCACAAAGCTCAACCTTTAACAACATGTTAGTCATCTCTTATAGAAGGGCGTAATGGCCCCTATTGAAATAAAACAATCTTCACACTCTTTCCTCTAAGAATACTTTTTTGTAGCATTTTCAGCAGTTTTTCATAACAAACAATACAAAATACATTATTTCAGTTCTGCTTCGGGACAGAGGTTCAGAATGGAAACATCCAAAATATGATGATGGGAAGGTGTAATGGTGGTGGGATTGGTGTTTGAATATTAAATGTGATCAAATATTGTGAACTTCCTCAAAAAAAATTTTTAAGAGTTTTTTTTTTAAAAAAAGGTGTTTGGGGGGCCAGAAAGATGGTACAATGGGCATTTGCCTTGCATGCAGCCAACGTGGTTCAATCCCTGCATCCCATATGGTTCCCTTGAGCACCACCAGGAGTCATTCCTGAGTGCAGAACCAGGAGTAACCCCTGAGCATCGCCAGTATGACCCAAAAAGCAAAAAATTAGCAAAAAACAATTAAATAAATAAATTAAAAGGTGTTTCTCCTTGAGTCAACCCTGCCCAATGGCCTGTTCATGAGGGTGGGAAGTGGGAATACAGCTGTACTTTTCTGAGTCATCTTTGTCCTTTCTAAAGGACCTTGCAAAGGTTAGTTAGAAGCTAAGATTATGATCCTAACTCTGCTTTCACGAATGACTAGCAAGAGGAAAGAGGAGTTAAAGGCCACAGAGGCATGGCACACTTAGCACTGAACTTCAACCCAACACTGCAGGACTTTATTCCTGTCCACAAAGGAAGGCCCATATCTGATATCTCTCTAAAGAACTGGGGCCAGGGCCAGGGTATTGTGGTTAAGTGCATGTGTAGGATGCATCTGACCCAGGTTTGGATTCCAGAACCACATGGTCCCCTAAGCACTGCTGGGTACATCAAGCCCTGGAGGCCCCAAGCATTACCAGGTACAGGGCTGGAGATCCATAAACATAACTGGATGGCCTGGGTAATCCCTCACACCACAAGGCCCAAGTGGTATCATAGCCTTGGGCCCTCATATTAAGCCTTCAGCAGGCATGGTTGGCTGAGAATAGAAAGGGGGTCCCAGGGCCTCCTGAATACTTCTTGGATGACCCCAAATAGACAAAGACTTGGGCATGACCGCTGAAACAGAGAGGACTAGCTGGTAGAGCTGATTTATGCACAGTACTTATGAGAAAGGTGTGTGGTTCTGCTCATTGGATCATTGAGTCTTGTGATATATCTACTACAAAGTAAATTCAACCATAAAGTCAAAAAATTCAAATGCCTAGGAATCTGATATATGTGTGTATACACATAAATATTATATACACATGTTTGTATATATTCAGCTTAACAAATTTTTTTGTCTTTTTTTGGGGGGGGGGTCACACCCTGCAATGTGTTACTCCTGGCTCAGGGGTTACTCCTGGCTCATGCACTCAGAAATCACTCCTGGTGATGCTCGGAGGACCATATGGGATGCTGGGAATCGAATCTGTGTCGGCCATGTTGGTTCCGTGCAAGGCAAACGCCCTACCCTCTGTGCTATCGCTCCAGCCCCCAAATGTTTTAATTTTTATAGAATGCTCATTTATAGCATTATGTAGATTTTTCCAGTGTAAATTATAATTTGATATTTATATATGCTACATATTATCACTTTCAAAAGCCTACATTTAATTTTGTCATAAATTGAATGCTTTTGCCCAATTTATCTCTTTTATTCCATTGTCCCCTGGAACTCATCTTTTTGTTTTTATAATCTCAGTTTAATTTTGTTTCGTAGTTCTTCCTTAATAATTTTTTAATCTTCCACATCTGAGTGGAATCATAAAATATTTGTCTTTCTCCATTCAACTTACTCCGCTTACTATCCACAATGTCTATCTATATTGTCACAAGTGGCAAGATTTTATCTATTGCAGTTGAATAATAGTCTTGAGAATGCACACATCTTCTTTATCCATTCATTTGTTGATGGGTATTTGGTTATTTTCAAATCTTGGCTATTGTGAATAATGCTACAGGGAACATTGGATCTGTGTATCTCTTCAAGTTAGAGTACCTTAACAAACTTTTGATACCAGAGTAAAGTTGATGGCTGTCTATTCTAATCAGATCCCAGGCAAAGGGTTAGATCACTTATGAGGAAAATTGACAAACCAGAGCATTCCCAGAAGGGGAAAAAAAGACATCAAGTTAAGTCAAAATAATAATATTGGATATCATGTTTAAAACCCAAGAGAAGCTTCTTTTTACAGAAGACTAAGTACAGATTGTATCTGACCTCCAATATAATATGAAATTGTTCTGGGTAATTTTAGAAAACAAAACAGATTCAGTGGTGGATCTTCAGTGGAAAAGAAAAATGAAAAATCTTTTAATCACTAAAACTTTATAAAGACTATATGAAGTCAGAGAGATAGCACAAGCATTAAGGCACTTGTCTTGCTTGTGGCTAATCCCAGTTCAATCCCTGGTCCCCTGAGCACCACCTTCATTGATTCCTGAACACAGAATCAGAAGTAGTCTCTTAGCACTGCCAAAAATAAATAGATAAACCATAAAGATTATCGTGTTAAGCAATGAGATCATCATTTCAGGCATTTAAAAAAAAGAAGATGGAAAAAATGAGAGGACTTTCTAGGTGTGCCCTAGAAGAAATACAGGCAGCACTCAAGGTGAGCAGGAGCAAGGTTATTCTACACACAAATCAACTCTTTAGTCCTTACTATGAAGTTTAAACGTGAAGGGAGAAGAGAAGAGGTGAGGAGATCAAAGCTGAACCTTCTTTTTGAGTACAGACCTCACCAGTCTGCATGCCTGTATCAACAGAATGATGCCTGTCAATTGTTTCACAATATTCAGAATAATTCTTTTTTGTACATTGCAGGAACTCATATGATTTTAGGTAAAATGGTGAAGATTTTTATTATAAGCACATGAAAGTTTTGTGAAAAGTGAGTTGTGTGGAGGCATTTCTCCATCTCTTTAGACTCTACCTTTCCCAGGCATCTCTCTTTCTTTCTGAAGACCATTTGACAGCATTCTTCAGTACCATCAGTTTTTGAGCTTCACATTTATTCTGACGTTTTATCAAGCTTTCTTGAGGTTAGGAATCATCTGGAGAAGGGGACAAAGATAAAGTACAGTGGGTAAGTCACTTGCCTTGCACACAGCAGGCCAAGGCTCAATTTCTAAGACTTATGTCCCCAAAGCCCCATCAGGAATAATTCCTGAGCACAGAGCTAGAAGTAAGCCCTGATCACCACTGGGTATGGCCCCAGCCCCAAAAGCAAAGAATCATCTGAAGGGTTTGTTAAACTCAACACGGGGCCCAACAGATATACTGGTTTGGAGATTCTGTGGGAAAGCCCTGGCAGTCCAGTGATTTGAGTCAGGAGAGGAATTGTAAAATTTTTCAAAGGTTGCTGAGAGTTGAATGTCGAATGTTGTATATCAAGACCATGGCATAACCAGTCTTATTTCTGAAATGCTAAGTGACTCTCCAGAATCCTTACTGTCAGCATGAAGCTGTAAGAGCCTTTAGGAGGGAAACCTGGGGTGGTATCTATGACATGAGTTTGAAGGGAAAAGAAAACATGGGCCCCCATAGCTATGTCTTTCTCTTGTGATACCCCATCCCCAATGACAACTAAAAGAAACAGATAAACAACTAATAGAAATAAGGGACAGAGATGGCGACAATCAGGAACTCCCCCACAGGAATTCAGAACTGATCATCTCCCAGGTCCAACCCTGCCCCAAGAAGAGCCCATTGCACTGATGCCCTGAGAAGACGACATCGCACACTCCTGTGAAAACTCGTGTCATCTGTCTGCAACCTATTTGAGTCATCCAGCCCCACCTCCAATTACTGCCTCCAACCCTTGATCAGGGGGTTATGAGTCTACTTTACCATAGATAACAAATTCTATGAGGAATTGAGAATCTACCTCATTTGTCTTTGTATCAATCCAAGAGTCCCTGGACATATCCTACAATGCATTAGCTTAAGCAAACAAAAGTATTTCCCCAACTGTTACAGAAAAGGTACCATGGGGAAACTACTGAAAGAAACAAAAGGCCTATCTCCTTTTTCTAAAGAGCACAGGGGCCTTGAGACTCCAGTCCAGGCAGCCTTGCAGTTATTTACTTCCTGATAAAAAAAAAAAAGACTTAGGAAAACCAATTCCAGCGAGCTGCTAAAATATACTCAGTGGCTATAATCCTGACCCTATTTCACTCTACTCCTCATAACACCAAAAGTATAGGGGCTGTAGAGATAGTATAGTAGGTAGGGTGCTTACTTTGAACATAGCTGACCAAGGTTTAATACCCAGCTCCCCATTTTGTCTGGTCAGAACGGCATACAACTAGAAGTATGAAAATAACCAGTGTTACACTCTAGGGATAAAGGCAACTCAGATGGAGAAGGGAGCACCAAATAAAGGGTTCTGGAAAGATCTGCCCAGGACGGGAGATGCATGCTGAAAGTAGACTCTAGACTGAACATGATTGCCACCCAATGCCTCTTCTGCAAACCACAGCACCCAAAAGGAGAGAACAAAAGGGAGTGCCCTGCCACAGAGGCAGGGTGGGATGGGGGTTGGGGGGGTGGGAGGGATACTGGGATTGGTAGGGGTGGAGAATGGGCACTGGTGGTTAGGTGGGTACTCGATCATTGTATTACTGAAACCCAAGCACAAAAACTTGTATCTCATGTTGTTTCACTAATGAAAAGAAAAGAAAAGAAAAGAAAAGAACCAGTGTTAGCAGGGTTGTGGTGAGAAAAGAACACTCACACACTGTTGGGGGTGGGGGGGGGGGGAATGTCATCTGATTCAGCTTCTATGGAGAGAAATATAAATAGAAATAAAATAGAACTCCAGAAAATAAGAATAGAACTCCCATATGACCCAGATATACCATTCCTTGGTATCTGTCTCCCATATACAAAATCATTCTTTCTAAAGAATGTATTCCCAACTGTGTTTATCACTGCACTGAGTACAATAACCATGATATGGAAACAACCCTAACCCCCAACTACAGACGAATGAATCAAGAAGCTGTGGTATATATAAGCAATAGTATATATAGACAATGGAATACTGAGAAAGAACAAATTGCATAATTCGTGGCAACATCGATGGAACTAGGGATATCATACTGAGTGAATTCAGTTAGAAGGAAAGGGATAGATACAGAATTATCTCTCTTATGTGGGACTTAAAGGAGGCAATAAAAGGCCAACATAATGGGAGAACTGAAAATAATGTGAAAACACATACAACTGTGTTTGTGGGGGGTTGAGAGGGAAGTGTTTCGGGGTTCTTAGGGAAAGGAAGGGATACAATGGTGATTAATGTCACTGTCACTGTCACTGTCCTCTCGTTGTTCATCGATTTGCTCGAGCAGGCCCAGTAACATCTCCATTGTGAGACTTCTTGTTACCTTGTTTGGCATATTGAATACCCTCAGTAGCTTGCCAGGCTCTCTGAGAGGGGTGGAGGAATCGAACCCAGCTCGGCCGAGGTGGCTGAGCTCAAGGCAAACACCCTACCACTGTGCTATGTGGAGTAAAATTATGTGAATGAGGAATTATCATTAATTGCATTGTAAACCACAGAATGTCAATTAAAAAAGGAAATAAAGCTCTTTCTAGATATTGCTTAAAGCGGTCAAGAGTTCCCACACAAGCTTTGAGACAGAGACCTCTTAGCTTCCATTAAACATCTGCGATTTTTCCCTTGTTATTAGTAGCTTTTACAGCAATATCTCAAAAAAGTGGAGCCCATGTTTCAATATGCAACAAAACCCTGTCACCTCCCATTAAGCACCAAAGCTCTTAGCCATGTTATCCAAAGTCTATTGCTACCACTCCCAATTTCAAACTTAGCTTTGTCTTTTCTTTGACCCACAAAGATACACTCAACACATTCATTCATTCATTCATTCAGAGTAAATGATTCTGCTTTATACCAGATGTACAGCTAAAGTGTAGGTGGTCATTAAAATATAAGCACATTCAGATTCACTAACTTTAGGGCTAAGACATCTGCTGAAAGGATCTGAAGTGAAGAACATATTTCTTGTAATCCCACCTAACTCCACCCACAGGGTATCTTGGCCTGAAGCCAGGCACAGAGCGCATGATGCTGTCTACCCCACACACCTTGCTTCCCAATGAATTGATGTCCAAAGGGATTCTGATGCCTTTCTCTGAATTATCCAGGGCCAAACCCCACCTCCAGACAATCCTCCATAGCTTAAGACTGTACTAGCAAACACTGAATGAATCTCTCCCCACACACATAGTACACAGACAATACCCGCCACAATTCTTCTTGACCTTATATCTACACCCTAGGGAAGTAACAAGAGAGTTGTTAAAGGACTTTCAACAGCATGAGTTGGGGTTCTCAGAGCATTCATGAGAACTAATTAGATGGTGCAATAACATTAATCCTATTTTATGAAGGAGGCAAATGAGACTCAGTGAGGTTAAGAGCTACTCAGAACTGAAGGAATTGGACATAGCTTTTGAATGCAAGTCCCCTACTCCCCTCTACTATACTTTTTCCCACCCAGCCTCTCTGGGAAAGAGAGAACATCTCTGACATCAAGCACCTGCTACATTCTGCTATTTTATAAGCTTGACCTCACCTAATCCCTACAGCACCCCCATTAAGTAGATGCCATCACCCCAGTTTTATAAATGAAGTAACTGAGACACAGAGAGAAGTCTCGGAACTTGCCAAGGCCACCAGCATAAAAGGGATAGGTTCACTATCCAAATTTAGATCACACACAACTTTGCCTCTCACGACATGGCCCCGCCTTGTAGGAACTCCATATTCTGTGACTGTCTCATTAGAAACCAGCCCTCATACTGCTGCAGCTGAAGCAATTGTCATAAATTAATTACCTCCTTAATCAATTAAATAATGAGCAGCAAAGTGTGCTTTAATTCTCAGGCTTCCAACCCAGCACTGTAGGTAGTTGGTTGATTAGAACTGTCTGTGCAATACCACACCAATTCCCAACTGAATGACCACAACATTGAAAAATAGTAGCAAGTACATTTTCTCACGCAAGGACATATTGATGCATAAACTGAAGGCCACTTTCATAGCATGAAAACATTTAAATCGTCAAAATTCCAACAGGTTGTCTGAAAATGGAAAGGTCCAATGTAAAATTCTATCTTTAGAATCTGTATTATAACACACGTTACATTCAAGCCCAACAGAACTTCTGGCTCATTCTTCAGATGGGCGAAGAGGCATATTTTCATCTTCCCTCCTGCCATCTGACTTTCCCCACCAATATCAGTTTTTCCATGGGAAGAAAATCAAGGACGAGGAAGTGAAAGTGAGGTGGACGTGAGATCAACAAGGGGTACACAGTGGCTGGATCAAGGAGTACTTAAATCCAGCTCTAATTTGGGAATCACAGGTGCACCTCCTGATAGCTCCAAACACACTCTCCCTTGCCTTTCTCCTCAAACTTCCTCTTCTCATTCACCAACCCCCACCACACCCCCAGAGGTGACTACCCTTGCCACTGTCCTGTGGATCTAGTGGGGACAGTGAGTAGGCTTTCAGGACATCAGTCAACCTGGATGCTCTCTTGAAGAAATTCCTCTCCTCCAGAAGTGGGACACAGGCCAGAGTTCCCTACTTCTCAGTTCTTTCCTCCAAAGTTGTGACTGTGATTTCCTCTGTCCATAAGTTCTTCCTTCTCTTGTGATTTGGGTACTCCTCAGGTTCTATCTTCTGAAAATCCACTTAATTTCCTGAGCAGACAAATGTTCCCAGGCTGCCTTCTCTAGCAGCCCTCTAACTTCAGGCTCTCTTCTAGATCAGGAAGTGTTTGAAACTAAGCTGCTAGGATGTGCCAACTTTAAAGGCAGGTAAGAGACCACTGTCGTCTAGACCCATCCTATCAAAACCAGGACAAGACATGAGTAGTTAACAAAAGACTCTGTCAACTTGGCATACCCCAAATTGAATTCATTGTCTTTCCCCACTGCTTTGTCCTGATTAATGGCCTCGTTATTCATTCAGTCACTCACTCTAGAAAGCTGGAGTTGACCCTGAAGTCCTATACCCAGTCACCAATCAAGTGCTCGCAGTTGTGTCTCCTCAATATACCTTTAGCCTACCCTCTTCTCTCCATCCCTTGATGGTGTTACCTGAATCCAGCCCTTATTATCTGTCACATGGATGATTACAGCAGATTCCCGGTTAGTTCGCTTGTCTGATTCCCCTAGAATAGCCCAATTTCCCTTCAACTCTGATGCCCCACTCTGATAGCTTTAGATAACGAAGACGCAAATCTCTGAAAACACTGCACTTCCTAATGTCCACTTGTGGTAGTAGATTGACATGACCCCAGAATTGCACAAACTGTCGACATTTCCAAACCGTTTCACACTTCTTCAGCATAAGCTCTTCTCTCCATACAAATTTCCCTTCCCAGGTCTACTTAGAACAATTCCACTCATCAACCAAAAAAAAAAAAAAAAAACCCTGTTCCTACTTCCAGTACAGTCTGATGCACAAACACTAAATCATAGCACAAACTAATCTCACACAGCACTAATTAGTTCTTCCCCAGTGTGTTTTACCGACTTCAGCAAACTTCTTTATTTGCTTCAGGTCTGACCTCTCCCTACACCACTCAGGAGCTGAGGCCTTGCTTTGTTTTCCATAGGCCCCGAAGGCCTATTCCATCAGAATGAAGGGAACTAAATTCAACCAGCTCATTCCCTGCAGGAAAATTGAAACTCATCATTTTGTTTACGAATCATGAGTATGCATATTCTCCTTGAAAATGGTACTTAAAGTGAAGCCCAAGAGGTAGCACAGGGGTTAAGGTGGTTGCCATACAAGAGGCCGACCCAAGCTAGATCTCCCCAGCACTGCATTTGTACCCTCAAATAGTACCACCGGGAGTGATCCCTGAGGATTCAACCAGGAATAGGCCCTGAGCATCACTGGATGTGGCCCAAGAACCATTTTAAAAAGTAAAGAAAGGGTCTGACTGATAGTGCACAGGGTAGAGCATTTGCCTTGCACTCAGCAGGTATCCCATATGGTTCCCTGAGCACTTCTGGGCATGATTCCTGAGCACAGAGCCAAGAATAACACTAAGCATCATCAGGTATGGACCAAAAGCAAAAAAAAAAAAAGAGAGAGAGAGAAAAGAAAATGATACTTAACTGTCATACTATAAATTCTGTCACTGTCACTGTCCTCCCGTTGTTCATCAATTTGCTCGGGCAGGCCCAGTAATGTCTCTTTTGTGAGACTTGTTGTTACTGTGTTTGGCATATCAAGTACGTCACGGGTAGCTTGCCAGGCTTTACCATGCTGGCGAGATACTCTCGGTAGCTTGCAGGGTTCTCCAAGAGGGGCGGAGGAACTGAACCCGGGTCGGTTGGGTCAGCCACATGCAAGGCAAACACCCTTCCACTGTGCTAAAACAATACACCTACCCCTTTTCCAGGCATAGAAGTAAGGAGTTTGGTAAAATCCAACATGATATAAATATTCTTGTTATTGATGCTGAGCCATTCTTGTTGAGGCTCTTAGTCCTTCCATCATTTTCTACTGAGTATGAGACCCACACAGGTGGGGTTGGAAACGTGGAAGAAGAGAGAGTTGCTCATGTAATTCATGTGGAAACTGAATATGTCTGTGAATTATCAACAGACTGTGTTGTATTTTAAGGAAGTATTTCATAGACTCAGGTGGGAGGGTCTGGAGTAGCTTGTTAAAATATATGTTCTGATTCATGAGGTTGGTCTGGATTCTGAAACTGCATGCAGTAATGCTGATACATGAATATTTGAACATACAGAATGTTTTGTGATTAGTTACTATAAATTAAGTTAAAATGATTCACTTCCATCCTAGATAGTGGCAAATGGCATAAGGTACCCTGAGACTAATAAGAAAAGGAAAAAAAATAAGGAAAGTAGTAAACTTTTAAAAAGATGAAGGATAAAGGAAAGAGAGAACTCAGTGGCATAGCATCTGCCTTGCAGGAGCAGTCAAGAGTCTGATCCCGGCATGACCCCAGATGCACTGAGTTCCATCTTAGCAGCACTATCATTTGGGATCTTCAGTGCAAGATAACACATCACAACCAAGTATGTACAGTGAACTCAACCAAGCAGTGTGACCCCTGGTGTCATGGCCAAAGTGTGCGAGCCCAGCATGTTAATAAGCACCCCAAACAATGTGTAATCCCCTGTGAGTATCGCAACCAAGTGTGTGAGCACCGTATCCAAGTGTATGAGCCTCTGATCATCACCAAACAAAACAAAACCAAAAATTGGGAAGGAAGAAGAATTTTTTTTTTATAATTTATTTCTTTATTGAATCACTGTGGGAAAAGTTACAGAGCTTTCGGGTTTAGGTCTCAGTCATGTAGATACCGAACACATTTCCCTTTACCAATACTTATTTTTAACCGCGAACCCCAATAGAACCCCACCTCCCACACCTCCCAATTCCTGTGAGGCAGATGAGTTCTAGTTAATACTCTATCTACTTTGACTAGATACATTGTTTCGATAGAAGATGCACAATTATTGTTTAGAGTTTACGACCCCCCCCCCCAATCAGACATGCTGAAACAGCGTTGTGAAATGATTTGCTTTCTACAACTTGGTTTAAGAATAAAATGATGTCGCGCGGCTGCAGTTTTGGATTTCTGCTATTTTACTTATTAACCCTGGAAGAATTTCTATTAAAAGTTAGATAGTTAAGAGATTGGTTTCTGTGCTCTGGAGTCGTGGCCGTGCCGGAGAGCCGCTCGTGGGGGGCAGCTGGCGACCTCGGTTGGGCGTGAAGGATGGCCCATTACGCCCCCCTTCCCATGAGGTCCCTGCCGCTCCCACCCCTGGCTCAAACCTGCTGTCCACAAGGCTCCCGTGCGGCCGCCATCTTTCTTTCCAGAGAGGAGCGGGCGAGTGCAGGAAGAAGAATTTTTTAAACAATTTTTTAAGATAAAAGAACATTATTGAGTGGCCAGAAATCCTGTTTAAGTCACCTGATGCCTAACTATAATAATTTTATGAGAAATATTGTGGATGATTATTCTACAAAGCTGGGTATTATTTCTCAACATAGGAAATAAAGAAAAAGGGTTAACAGTGTATCAAGCATATTTTGCACAAGCATATTGTTTAACACTTTTCAAACTGTCTCACAATAGTAATGAAAAATGCATATAATTTACCATTTTCCGATAAAGACATTGGGTGCAAAACTAAAACAATTCTTATTTTATGCTAATATGCACAAGACTGAAATTCAAGCTCAAATCTAACTAAAAACTACCTGTCAGACCAAATCAAAATAAAGACCATAAAAGTCAAAAACTAAAATGATTGAAAGAAAGAAATGAATATCCCAAAATGCTAATGACAGCAGTTAAGATTAAGTTCAATTGTAATGAATAGCAACACAAAACCATATAGGTCATTCTTTGTCTCATTTCAAAAGCTGAAGATAGCAAGACTCTGGCTGAGTTTATGTCTATAGAATCACCAATCTTTATCTTTCCTATAGCACGTGAAATTCCAGCCAATGCACCCATATTCTAAGACACAAAGAAGGAAGAAATGAAAGAAAGGAGAAACCACTCTATAAGATATTGTACATCAATGTCATTTAAGTTCTATAACCTAGTCCCTAACTGCATGTCCTCACCTAAAAACAAAGGAATATGGGAAATGTACTCTATAGTCAATAGACTCATGTGCCAATAAAAAATCAAGAATTCTACAAAACAGAAATGAATATTAGCTTAAACAACTTTGTCTCTGCCCACAAATGATAGAATAATATAAAATATATTATGAATATCTTTTCATTTTATTATACAAATATACCACTGTTCCTATGAAAGAAAATGTACATATTTACATTCTAATCTGTGTCTATTCAGAAGAACTCCACCAGCTTACCAAAAAAGAAATTATGAACATGAATCACTATTAAATTTCATATGCATTGAGATAAAGAAAGGAGAAATAAAATGAGTTTTATCTTTAACATAGATATGTTGTTATTCACAGAATATATCACATTTAATGGGGAATTGTTGAAGACATTTGCTCAGTCACATATGAGAACATTCATTTTTACTATTCTTACCTAATTCTACTGGAGAAGACAGACAATTCAATTATTCAAGAGTAGGAAATCACAGTAAGAGAAAAAAAATGGCTTCTTAGCTCATACAAAAGTCAATGACAGGGGCCAGAGCAATAGTACAGTGGGTAGGGCGTTTGCCTTGCATGCAGCCGACCTGAGTTCAATCCCCAGCATCCCATATGGTCCTCCAAGCACCGCCAGGAGTAATTCCTGAGTGCAGAGCCAGGAGTAACCCCTGAGCATCGCTGTGTGTGACCCAAAGAGCAAAAGGAAGAAAAAAGTCAATGACAACAATAAATAAAAATATAATACATGCAACAAATGGAAAATATGAGAAGGTGATAGAAATAAGTTCTAATATAAAATTTAATGGACTCCACACCAGGCTGTTTCACTCCAGGCACCCCAGGGGGTTGAGGCGAGAGCCCTCCCTGCCCCAAGGGACCCAGCTCCAGTGACCTCCACTACCCAACCACCACCATGCTCCAGGCCACTTTCCAGAACTTCCTAACCATTTTCCATAATTACCACACCATGTTTGATGGAGTTCAGACAGTAGGCAACAAATAGAGAGAAATAGATATAGATATAGATATAGATATAGATATAGATATAGATATATAATCGGAGAGCCTGGCAAGCTACTGAGAGTATGCCGCCCGCACGGGCAGAGTCTGGCAAGCTCCCTGTGGCATATTCGTTATGCCAAAACCAGTAACTATAACAGGTCTCATTCCCCTGGCCATGAAAGAGCCTCCAATTGTTATTAAAGACGAGTAAGAAGAGGCTGCTAAAATCTCAGGGCTGGGATGAGTAGAGACGTTACTGGCTCCCACTCCAGTAAATCAACAAACAATGGGATGACAGTGATACAGTGATAAAATTTAAAAATCTAAATTGGCTAAATTTGCTAATCTACCAGGTGTCACCTATATTTGGATTAAATAAAACATATCCACCAACATGTTATCTTGCACACACTTTAATCATAAAATAAAAGTTTAATTCAAAACCTAAAAGAATGAGGGAGCCAGAAACAGAATAGGGGTTAAGGCACTTGCCTTACATGCAGCAGAACCCACTTAGGTTTCTGGGACGACATATGGTTGCCTGAACACACCAGAAGTGATCCCTGGGTGACCAAAGCTAAGCCTTGAGTATCACTGGACACGGCCCAAAAATTAAAAAAATAAAAATAATAAGTTTAAAAACTCACAAAAACATTCAGTAATTGTGAGACACATTCACAGTCAAGGTAACTCAAAAGGACAATGAAATGCAATATGGTATCCGTGATGGGACCCTGGAACAAAAACTGGACAGTGAGTTAAAAACTCAGGAGAGGTCAGAGTAATAGTACCGTGGGTAAGACACTTGTCTTGCATGCAGCGGACCCAGGTTGGATCACTGGAATCCCAGATGGTCCCTGAGCACTGCCAGTAGTGTCCCCTGAATGCAGAGCAAAGAGTATTCCATTAGCACCACTAGACATGACCCCCCAAAAATAAAAATAATAAAATTTTGATAAATAAAAGCTAAGGAGGTCTGAGTGAAGTATAGGCATATTCAATAATAATGCACAAGTATTGGCTCATTAGTCATGACTTATGTCCACATGAATGTAAGACATAAACAATGGAAGAAAATAGAAATTTGGCCATCCTTGGCTCTTGTCTTAATCATTTTTCTGCACATCTAAAACTATTTTAAGAATTAAAAGTGATTAAATTAGGAAAAATGTCTAATGGAGGATGGAACTCCATCCAAATGACACATTGCCCACCCCATTTTTCTAGATTCAAGTCTCTTGCTTGGGAAATGCAGCCCTTTACAAGGTGTCTTCCTAGAGGGCAGAGACCAGGACCATGTCAAGAAAACAGATATGGAGGGCCAGAATGATAGTACAGTGAGTACAGCATTTGCCTTGCATGCATCCCACCCAGGTTCAATATCTGGCACTCCGTATGGTCCCCAAGTACTACCAGGAGTGATCCTTGAATGCAGAGCCAGCAGTAATCCCAGAATACCACCCGGAATGCCTACCCTGCACCGCCCCCCCCCCCCCCCCCCCCCCCCCCCGCCGCGCCCCCTGCAAAAAAAAGGCAATCAATGAAGCTGCTTTTTATCTTGTCCCAGAACTAAGGAACAGAATGTCTGGTGGGAGCATTCAGGTAGACAAAATCCAGCCAAGAAAGAAAAGAGAGTTCTGGGAAATGGTTTAGGCTTTGAAAGGGTCCTGATTCTGATCAACAGAATATTCTAAAAGTTTTCCCCCAAATAGAATTTTGGCACAACTGGGAGCACATGTACTCACATTGGGAGACTCCTGCTGCTCTTCCCTAAGGGAGGAATAACAGCCCTGGCCAAAATTTACCTAAATTTTGAGCCCCAAAATTTATCTTAATAAGGGGTCCCTCTACTAGACAAAGTCTGTGGGCATGGTCTGTCATAATCATTTGAATCTAAGTATTTCTAGACTAGATGACACTCCCCATCCCTTCATCTGAAGATCATTTTCAGGTACCACCCCCAACCCTTGGGCCAGGCCCAGCACTAGGCAATAGCCCAATGGGTCTGGGTCCAACCTTATCTTTACAGTCAGGTTCCCAGGGCTCTGTCCATATTAATTCAGAAACGGTAGCAATTTTATAAGGTAGTACTAGACCGAATAGATGCCTTTTAAGAACTTCTTTGTCAAAAATGGTGAAGTAGGCCATAAATTTTCTACTTCCTGCTCCAGACTCATTTTCAATTTCTCACTAGTCCTACTGAATGTGTGTGAAACCCCCACCACAGCCTCCAAGAACCTCCAGCTTTCTCTCCACCTGAGTCCAGGAGAAGACCACATCTATGCCTGCAGACCCAACATGTGTCATCAGGGGAGTGCCAGGGGGCACACACAGAAGCTACTTTGCAAGTGACAAATTGCATTTCCACCTGTATCCCCCCTCACTCGTGGCAAAGAGAAGAGAGAAGATTAAAAATGAGGAGGACTCCATAAAGTCAGGCAAAATTAATTAGCTGCAATTTCTCCACTAAGCTGCCAGACAAATTTCACAGTGCGATCACTCTGAGCTCCTGCATTAACACGGTAATAACGCCTTACAAGCATTCAAGATCCCATTT